>NW_011482066.1:4385-4972 GCF_000754665.1 Bison bison bison | reverse complement strand
TGTGACCGCCCTGCCACTAGACCTCTTATCTGAATTCATCCAGAGCCGACTCGACTCTACTCTCCCCAGCCTGAGGCAGACCTGCCTCTTACCTCTCTTCTCACTACCCCTTAGTGCCTCTCAGGATAAAGAAAGAAGAATGTAGTAGCCAGGAACTTAGAGCAAATTTAAAGAATAAAGATTGAAACAAGAAACACAATTTGAGGATTGTATGTGCGCTTCATCTACCTAAGGTCTTCTATCTCAGCCCCTCAGGGGGTTCCTTGAGAGCCCACTCTGCCCAGAGGCTAGCATTTTATCAGCTCCTGTTCTCTCTTCAATAGTGTCTATCCCCTGAGTCTTCTCCAGTGCACTTTGTTGTCCAAACTGAAAACTGACCTGCTGGCCAGTTTTTCAGCTCCTCTGTAAGCTATACCTGTTTCCAGTGGAACAAACAGGGCAAAATTCAACAGAACAAATGAAATACAGTTATAATGACTGCTCTGTTGTTCTTCTCTACTCATTCTATCACCCATATCATTTCCAGGTCAGTTTTTCTGTTTGCTTTAGAATACATCTGTAATTTTATTACAAAACCATTCTTTTGG
>NW_011482066.1:1969-2375 GCF_000754665.1 Bison bison bison | reverse complement strand
CCTCTGTCCATAGTTAATCAGGCACTCTGCCTATCAGATCTAGTCCCTTAAATCTATTTCTCATTTCAACTGTATAATCTTAAGGGATTTTATTTAGGTCATATCTGAATGGTCTAGTGATTTTTCTTACTTTCTTCAATTTAAGTCTGAATTTGGCAATAAGGTGTTCATGATCTGAGCCACAGTCAGCTCCCGGTCTTGTTTTTGTTGACTTTATAGAGCTTCTCCATCTTTGGCTACAAAGAATATCATCAATATTATATTGATTATAATATAATTATATTGATTGTATTATATATATTTATTATATATTGGTTATAATACATATTTTGGCTGCACCGAAATAATCAGTTTTGGTGTTGACCATCTGGTGATGTCCATGTGTAGAGTCTTCTCTTGTGTTGTT
>NW_011482066.1:0-1281 GCF_000754665.1 Bison bison bison | reverse complement strand
TTGGATTACCGTGATATTGAATGGTTTGCCTTGGAAACGAACACAGATCATTCTGTCGTTTTTGAGATTGCTTATATCCTTTACATACCTGCAAATATTAACACTGCACATCCTGACACGCAAATCATTTAGGGAGGAGTTGATGCTAAGCGGTTAGAGTAAATGTTGATAAGACTACAAAAGTTCCTTTATGGGACTTTTTGCTTCCTCTTCCTCCCCCAAATTCTGTGCTAAAAAAAAAAAAAAAAAGTTACTTGTAACTAGTCTGAATAGCAGCAGCACCCAAGGAGCACATACTTAGTTCATGTTAAAAAGCAGACCTGTGTGCTGTGTGTTTTACACCACAGGCAAAAGAAATGATCACTCTAGTTTTTAACTCCTTCATTAGAGTCTCAAAAAATAAAAGCGTCCTATCAAGTTCGTGAAGATCCGGTGTTATTGGTATACATTTGTAGGTGGGTCACTTTCTGTGCTGTGTTTGCTTTGAAGGGATCTTCCAATGCATTTCCAGTATTCCTTTCTTACAATGTCCTTTTCTTTAGCTAGGATTTCACATAACTCTAAGGCTTTATTAAGAATGTCCTCCTTGTTGTCACATTGGTTTTCTAGCATGTCTTCTTAGATATCCACAAGAAATGCAATTAGGTAGGGGGAGCTGTGACTTGGTTGTAAGTCAAGTAGTTGATTTAACAGATTGGGGTATTTGGAAAGACCACGATCCTGCAAAATCCTTTTCAAATAATTCCACACACTTTCATTATGTGGGACTAGGTTGATCATTTCCAAAGTGTACTGGACTTCTCTCTCCAATATAGCATGATCATTGTAGCCCACAGTGTTAAAAATTACAAAATATCTTTGGTTGCAGACAGAGTTATTTCTCATGTGCTCTTTGAGAAGTTGGTCTACATACGGCAGCTCATTATCCGAAAGTTTAAATTCCTGAATAACCCACTGTCTGGTGTTGCCAGGCGTGGTAATTCTTTGCATCCTGAGTAAGAATATCAGCAATAAATTCAAGCTCCTGTGATGGGTCTCTCAGCCATTCCACCAGCACTCACCTATAATTCCAAACTTGACAGTTTTGGGGCTGCTTCTCAATTACTGCCAAGATGTAGTTCATTTCCTCATGTAGTTCCTTCTGGAGTGACTTTAAGAGAACTCTCCAGAAATACCACACTGTGTAATTGGCTGAATTTAACTCAGTAGCATCTCTGGTTAATTTAAAAGCCCGCTCACTTCTCTCGTCGCGCTGCAGGACAGCCCGGAAATAATCATAGA
>NW_011482065.1:14323-15125 GCF_000754665.1 Bison bison bison | reverse complement strand
TTTGAAATTTAGGGGAAAGGTAAGGCCTGGAGATACAAAATTAGACTGCTGCAGTCTAATTTATTGATCAAAAAAGGGAAATAACCATCTATGCAGACCAAAGATGTGTCAGTGACGTAGAGACAATTCAGAATAAGGAATTCATCTATTCACACATTCATCTACCTACACTGATTATGTGTATTACCTTGAGTGTATTTCATGTATTATACTTTGTGTCTTTATAAATGCTGCACCTTGTCATGGCTTTCTTTATTTCCTTATGCTTTCAATTATTTTTTACACTCAGCTGAAGCATTACTTCCTCTTGAAAGACTTCTGTGACACTCACTTGATATACTCCTATATTCTGACTCCTCAGCACTGTGTAAATTTAATGGAACTTCATACATGTGTCAGGAATTTTTTGTTGTTGTTGTTCTGTGTCTTATCACTGAGGTTAACAACAAACAAACAACAAACAACTATGTCTTATTCCACTTGGTAATCAAAATTTCTATGACACATTAGACACAAACAGATGTTCTATTGACATTCTTCCAATGAATGAATAAATAAATAAAAATTCTTATACATTTGAGCATTTTCCCCCTTTAAGTGTTATCCCTCTTGTTTTTTTTTTTTTTTAAGTAAACTGCTTTAATATGTTAAGTCAGCTCCTGTCCAGATTGGATGGAATCAAGAAATAATGTAACGTACTTTGTCCTTCTGGGCCTCACACATAATCCAAAGGAGCAGAAAGTCCTTTCTGTTTTGTTCCTGTTCATCTACCTTTTGACTCTGGTGGGCAACCTTCTTATTA
>NW_011482065.1:9575-10469 GCF_000754665.1 Bison bison bison | reverse complement strand
CCAAAAATAAAGTCTGGGACTGTTTCCACTGTTTCCCCATAATTTGCCATGAAGTGATGGGACCAGATGCCATGATCTTCGTTTTCTGAATGTTGAGCTTTAAGCCAACTTTTTCACTCTCCTCTTTCACTTTCATCAAGAGGCTTTTGAGTTCCTCTTCACTTTCTGCCATAAGGGTGTTGTCATCTGCATATCTGAGGTTATAAAGATTTCTCTTGGCAATCTTGATTCCAGCTTGTGCTTCTTCCAGCCCAAGATTTCTCGTGATGTACTCTGCATATAAGTTAAATAAGCAGGGTGACAATATTCAGCCTTGATGTACTCCTTTTCCTATTTGGAACAAGTCTGTTGTTCCATGTCCAGTTCTAACTGTTGCTTCCTGACCTGGATGCAGGTTTCTCAAGAGGCAGGTCAGGTGGTCGGGTATTCCCATCTAAGAATTTTCCATAGTTTATTGTGATCCACACAGTAAAAGGTTTGGCATAGTCAATAAAGCAGAAACAGATATTTCTCTGGAACTCTCTTGCTTTTTCGATGAACCCCCTGTAGATGTTCTTTAAAACCTTTGAGGAAAATCCCAGTGAATTAATTACACAAGAATCAGCCTTGGACACATTCCAAGACCCAGTGATAATTGCAGCTGGAAGGGATGAAATAGCCCGTGATCTTCACCTCTAAAAGGAAGAAGATGCTATTCGCTTAGTAACTGCCACAAAATTTTAAGGAGGCCCATTCTTAGACACAAAGCATGGCTTATAAAGAATCACAAGAATGTCTTTCAAGATCTCAACTAGTTTGGTCATGTTAATATGACAGAGTGAAAAGAAGTTGAAAGTCAAATGCTATTTATATTTTTGAAGTTAGGAGGAAAGAAGTTGCTTGTGAACTATTTCC
>NW_011482065.1:5011-5439 GCF_000754665.1 Bison bison bison | reverse complement strand
AAATGAATCCGCCACAGGTATACATGTGTTCCCCATCCTGAACCCTCCTCCCTCCTCCCTCCCCACACCATCCCTCTGGGTCGTCCCAGTGCACCAGCCCCAAGCATCCAGCATCGCGCATCGAACCTGGACTGGCAACTCATTTCATATATGGTATTACATGTATTTCAATGCCATTCTCCCAAATCATCCCACCCTCTCCCTCTCCCACAGAGTCCAAAAGACTGTTCTATACATCTGTGTCTCTTTTGGTGTCTCGTATACAGGGTTATTGTTACCATCTTTCTAAATTCCATACGTATGAATTAGTATACTGTATTGGTGTTTTTCTTTCTGGCTTACTTCACTCTGTATAATAGGCTCCAGTTTCATCCACCTCATTAGAACTGACTCAAATGTATTCTTTTTAATGGCTGAGTAATACTCCA
>NW_011482065.1:4398-4911 GCF_000754665.1 Bison bison bison | reverse complement strand
TTCTCCACACCCTCTCCAGCATTTATTGCTTGTAGACTTTTGGATCGCAGCCATTCTGAATGGCGTGAAATGGTACTTCATAGAGGTTTTGATTTGCATTTCTCTGATAATGAGTGATGTTGAGCATCTTTTCATGTGTATGTTAGCCATTTGTATGTCTTCTTTGGAGAAATGTCTATTTAGTTCTTTGGCCCATTTTTTGATTGGGTCATTTATTTTCTGGAATTGAGCTGTAGGGTTGCTTGTATATTTTTGAGATTAGTTGTTTGTCAGTTGCTTCATTATTTTCTCCCATTCTGAAGGCTGTCTTTTCACCTTGCTTACAGTTTCCTTTGTTGTGCAGAAGCTTTTAATTTAATTAGGTCCCATTTGTTTATTTTTGCTTTTATTTCCAATATTCTGGGAGGTGGGTCATAGAGGATCCTGCTGTGATGTATGTCAGAGAGTGTTTTGCCTCTGTTCTCCTCTAAGAGTTTTATAGTTTCTGGTCTTACATTTTAGATCTTTAATTCA
>NW_011482065.1:0-658 GCF_000754665.1 Bison bison bison | reverse complement strand
AGTTTGGGGTGTTCTTTCTGTATTCTGGCAGTTTGTGGAGTTCTCTTTATTGTGGCATTTCCTCACTGTGCGTGGGTTTGTACAGGTGGCTTATCAACGTTTCTTGGCTAGGGAAGCTTGTGTCGGTGTTCTGGTGGGTGGAGCTGTATTTCTTCTCTCTGGAGTGCACTGAAGTGTCCAGTAATGAGTTATGAGATGTCTATGGTTTTGGGGTGACTTTGGGCAGCCTGTATCTTGGAGCTCCGGGCTGTGTTGCTGGAGAATTTGCTTGGTATGTCTTTCCCTGGAACTTGTTGGCTCTTGTGTGGTGCTTGGTTTCAGTGTATATATGGAGGCGTTTGATGAGCTCCTGTCAATTAATGATCCCTGGAGTCAGGAGTTCCCTGGAGTCAGGGTTTGGACTTAAGTCTCCTGCTTCCAGTTATTGGTCTTATTTTTACAGTAGTTTCAAAACTTCTCTTTCTATACAGCACCATTGATAAAACATGTAGGTTAAAGATGAAAAGTTTCTCCACCGTGAGTGTCACCCAGGGAGGTTCACAGTGTTACATGGAGAAGAGAAGAGGGAGGAGGGAGTTAGAGGTGACCCGAATGAGATGAGGTGGAATCAATAGAGGAGAGAGTGGGCTAGCCAGTAATCACTTCCTCATGTGCACTC
>NW_011482064.1:9039-10134 GCF_000754665.1 Bison bison bison | reverse complement strand
TCCATTCCTGGGTCGGGAAGATCCCCTGGAGAAGGGATAGGCTATCCACTCCAGTGTTCTTGGGCTTCCCTTGTGGCTCAGCTGGTAAAGAATCTGCCCGCAATGCGGGAGACCTGGGTTTGATCCCTGGGTTGGGAACATCCCCTTGAGAAGGGAAAGGCTACCCACTCCAGTATCCTGGCCTGGAGGATTCCATGGACTGTGTAGTCTATGGGGTCGCAAAGAGTTGGACATAACTGAACGACTTTCACTTTCACCTTCAACTCCTACTTACTTCGCCACCAACCCATCAGAAGAATGTCCAGGCGCTGAAAACAGCCTCTTAGAACAATTACTATAAAACTTCGCACTTCTCTCTCTAGGTTGGGACACAGAGTTCTGAGGACATTAGCCTGCTGTGGCCCCCTTTTGCCTGGTAAAACAATAAAGCTATTCTCTGCTTCACCACCATAAATAAAGAAATAAAATGAGTGTCTCAGAGACAGCACCTCATTGGCCATGTTATTTAATCCAGTTTGCTAATCCCTGTCTTTTAATTGAAGAGTTTGAATCTGTTTACATTTAATCATTACTTATAAGAAAGAACCAATTTCCATCGTTTTGTGATTTGTTTTCCTGCGTCCTTTTTGTTCCTCAGCTCCTCCATCGCGGCTTACTTTTATGTTAAATATTTTCTAAAGTATTAATTTAATGCCATTGTAATTTCTTTTACTTTATTTTTGAGTTATTTTCTTGTGGTTGCCCTATGGATTACAATCAGTATCTTAGTTTATAACACACCGGTTTGGATTAATAACAATTTATTTTCAAGAGTGTACTAAAGTTGTTCTTCTTTGCCTCTATCAAAGGTCCGTCTAGTCAAAGTTATGGTTTTTCCCGTGGTCATGTATGGATGTGAGAGTTGGGCTGTAAAGAAAGCTGAGTGCTGAAGAACTGATGCTTTTGAACTGTGCTGTTGGAGAAGACTCCTGAGAGTCCCTTATTTCTGCAAGGAGATCCAACCAGTCCATCCTAGAGGAAATCAGCCCTGAATATTCATTGGAAGGACTGATGCTGAAGCTGAAGCTCTAACACTTTGGCCACCTGATGGGAAGA
>NW_011482064.1:8188-8939 GCF_000754665.1 Bison bison bison | reverse complement strand
GATATAGAGTCTTTGTCTAAAAAGTCTCACATCTAGACTTACTCAGTGATAGAGAATAGTGATGTCATTTTTTCCTGGTTATAAGCCATACTTTTTTTCTCTTTGCAGGCCTTGTAGTTTTTAGTTGAAAACTGGACATTCTGAGTGTTACCATGTGGCAACTCTGGAAACCAGATTCTCTCCCTTCCCCAAGATTTGTTGTTGCTGTTCCTTCTTGTAGTTGGGATCTTTTTAAGGAACTTTCTGTAGAGTCTATATTATTCGTCATATGTAGACCCTGAAATCTCTGTTTTGTTGGCTTATGGTCAGGTATTGATTGGACAGAGATTTCCCTGAAGGATTGGAACAGCAAAAAAATATCCCAGTCTTTGCCAAAGGGCTCTGTGTGTTTCAGGCCAAGCCTTCAGTGCCGAGCCAGGCGGCTTCCAGCTCTGCCTTAGCTTTTGCTTCCTGCTGCTGCCCAGGCAGTGTCGGCAGGTGAGGGCTCAGGGCCTGCTCAGTCTCTGGAGGATGTGCGCTCAGCCCTTTAGACTCGTGGGAATACTTCCAAGCTTTCCAAAGCCATGAGGACATCTCACTGGGAAAGACCCTGCTGCTGGGAAAGACTGAGGGCAGGAGGAGCAGGGGCGGCGAGGGTGAGGTGGTTGGAAGGCTCAGTGGACGTGAGTTTGCGCCAACTCCGGGAGATGGGGAAGGGCAGGGAAGCCAGGTGTGCTGCAGTCCATGGTCACAAAGAGCGGGACACGACTCA
>NW_011482064.1:4213-5744 GCF_000754665.1 Bison bison bison | reverse complement strand
TGTTGCAGGGAGGGAGATGGAAAGAGACCTCCCTCTCTCTCTCCCCACTGCCCTGGGCTGACTCAAACATCCTTCCCTCAGTGGAACAACTTCACATGATAAAGGAAATACATGCTCCCTGTGAAAATATAAACAAGTAAGTTTGAGCAAATCATAGTGTGTGAATTACAGAGTGTCACCAAGCCCCACCAAGCCCCAAGCTCTGGAGAGGATCCAGTTAACACACGGGCATGTGGCCACCAAGGTTTTCACTGCGCCTGGAAAGAGGCTGTTTCTGCAGCCGCCTGTTGCTGCCAAGGGGGGCGGGGAGAGCTGAGTAAGAACCCGGGCTTTCGAGTGGGAGGACCTGCCTGGGACTCCCAGCCCTGCCACCACTTCCGTGCCTTTGCACACATGTAAGGTGAAGACAGTCACACCAGCCTGGGGAGGGCATGAGAATTTAAAGTGTTATTGTTGTGCGGTTGCAAAGCCATATCCAACTCTTTGCAACCCCATGGACTGCAGCACACCAGTCTTCCCTGTCCTTCACGATCTCCCAGAGTTTGCTCAAACTCATGATCACTGAGTCAACGATGCCATCCAACCATCTCATCCTCTGTCGTCCCCTTCTACTCCCACCTTCAATCTTTCCCAGAACCAAGGTGTTTTCCAGTCAGTCGGCTCTTCCCATCAGGCTGCCAAAGTATAGGAGTTTCAGCTTCAGGATCAGTCCTTCCAACGAATATTCAGAGTTGATTTCCTTTAAGATGGATTGGTTGGATCTCCTTGCAATCCAAGGGACTCTTAAGAGTCTTCTCTAACACCACAGTTCAAAAGCATCAATTCTTTGACCCTCAGCCTTCTTTATGTCCACTTTTCACATCCACACACGACTACTGGGAAAACCATAGCTTTGACTAGATGGAATTTTGTGGGCAAAGTGATGTCTCTGCTTTTTAACATGCCATCTAGGTTTGTCACGGCTTTTCTTCCAGGGAGCAAGCGTCTTTTCATTTTATTCAATGTGTGGATACAGCTAAAACGCTAAACAGAGAGCTGGGCATGTGCCAAGGTCTCTTCTGAGATTCCAGTACGAGTCCAAAACCCTCCATCCTGACCCCACCTCGTCTGTCGTGCCCAGGAGTGCAGAGGAGGGAGTCGAGGGGCAGGGTTGACACCTGAGGGGGCGGTTCATCCTTCTGCCCACCTGGGAAGGTTTGGGCCTGGGGGGGGGGCCCGCTGATCATGAGGCTCCAGCGCCCAGTCCAGGGCTCCTCACAGATCACGGCTCAGAGAACCGGCTATCTGTTGGCACGGAGGTCCTGCGTGGGGAAGACGTTCCACAGGCAAATGCGGGTGGGACTCGGGGGTCGGGCAAAGTGAAACTGGGCCTTCCCCACAGAGCCCCGCCGGGCCTCAGCACCTCACCTCCATGCCTCTGTGCTCACTCTGGATCCACCTTTGTTTAGAGCAGTTTACGATCTGACTGTGTGGGTCACCACAAACTGTGGGAAATTCTTCAAGAGATGGGAATACCAGACCACCTGACCTG
>NW_011482064.1:3655-4113 GCF_000754665.1 Bison bison bison | reverse complement strand
CAATAACCTCAGATATGCAGATGACACCACCCTTATGGCAGAAAGTGAAGAAGAACTAAAAAAGCCTCTTGATGAAAGTGAAAGAGGAGAGTGAAAAAGTTGGCTTAAAACTCAGCATTCAGAAAACTTAGATCATGGCATCTGGTCCCATCACTTCATGGCAAATAGATGGGGAAACAGTGGAAACAGTGGCTAACTTTATTTTTTTGGGCTGCAAAATCACTGCAGATGGTGACTGCAGCCATGAAATTAAAAGACGCTTACTCCTTGGAAGGAAAGTTATGACCAACCTAGACAGCATATTAAAAAGCAGAGACATCACTTTGTCAACAAAGATTCGTCTAGTCAAGGCTATGGTTTTTCCTGTGGTCATGTATGGATTTGAGAGTTGGGCTGTGAAGAAAGCTGAGGGCCGAAGAATTGATGCTTTTGAACTGTGGTGTTGGAGAAGACTCTTG
>NW_011482064.1:0-538 GCF_000754665.1 Bison bison bison | reverse complement strand
GGGGCTCCCGTTACTGCCGCAGGTACCCCTAACCTCTCCACCCCGCTGGGGGGCTCCCGTTACTGCCGCAGGTACCCCTAACCTCTCCACCCCACTGAGAGGGCTCCAGTTACTGCCGCAGGTACCTCTAACCTCTCCACCCCGCTGGGGAGCTCCCGTTACTGCCGCAGGTACCCCTAACCTCTCCACCCCGCTGGGGGGCTCCCGTTACTGCCGCAGGTCCTACCCCTAAAGCTGGCACACTGTGAGCGTCGTGTGCTTTAAAACTGTGAGTTTTAAAGATATTTCCTCCAAAACAGGACGGTGCTGAGCCGTGGCGGTGGCCCACTGCAGGCTCACAGACAGCTACTCACTGGACTGGGAGGTGACTGAAGGCAGCTCAGATGGCGACCCCATGTTACAGGCGAAGCTGAGGCAGAGAGAGAACCCAGCTGGTACGTTGTCCACATCTGTCCAGCCCAGAGCCGAGCCCAGAGTGACCCTTGGGCTCTGCCCCCCAGGAGGAGGAGGTAACCCCAGCAGCACACAGAAGCGGAGC
>NW_011482063.1:11495-12255 GCF_000754665.1 Bison bison bison | reverse complement strand
AATTGATCATCTGTGTTTAAATATGTGGACTTAAATGTTCAGGTCTAAATATTTGCACAGGTGTTTTTATTTTATACTTTCTATGTTTAAAATGATTTTTGCTCTTTTATTTTTGCATCTAAATGAAAATACGTCTAGTAGGACACATAGGGTTATGGGTCTCTCAGGTGGTGCTAGTGGTAAAGAACCTTCCTGCCAATGCAGGAGACATAAGAGACACAGGTTCAATCTCTGGGTCAGGAAGACCCCCTGGAGGAGGGCATGGCAACCCACTCCAGTTTTCTTGCCTATAAAATCCCATGGACAGAGGAGCCTAGTGGGCTACAGTTTAAAGGGTCACATTGAGTCAGACATGACTAAAGCAAATTAGCACTCATGCACATGGGATTATAAATGAATTAATCAGAAAGAAGTGATCAATATTATGAGCCTTATGTTCAGTTTCTTATGTACTTAACAATGTACCCCTTAAGCCTTGCACCCAAATCCTACTTCCATCTTCAGATTTGCTGGCTACATTACATTTATGTCAAAATATAGCTTACTGTTGTCCTTTGCCATTGGATCAAATGCTTTGAATTCTTTATTTTTCTATTTCAGAGAATTTATTTTTTATTTATTATTTGGAAATCAATAGTTTAAGGAGTGAAGTGCTTAAAATGAAACTATTCAGTGGAACTGCATAGGCTATAAACAGACCTATGGTTGGGTTTGATATTCAGCAAGCCTAAGTTCCAGTTTACTCATCAGTAAAGTGAAG
>NW_011482063.1:9505-11395 GCF_000754665.1 Bison bison bison | reverse complement strand
GGTATTGCAAGAGGGCATCAGAGGGCAGACACACTGAAACCATAATCACAGAAAACTAGTCAATCTAATTACACTAGGACCACAGCCTAACTCAATGAAACTAAGCCATGCCCTGTGGGGCCACCCAAGATGGGTGGGTCATGGTGGAGAGGTCTGACAGAATGTAGTCCACTATAGAAGGGAATGGCTAGCCACTTCAGTATTCTTGCCTTGAGAGCCCCATGAACAGTATGAAAAGGCTGCTTTGCCTAGGCCCATACAATAATATGATGTAACAAGAAAGAAATATTTTAATAACTTACAACAAGGCAAATGTATACAAAATCTTTCCTGGATTAGTTAATTCAGTAGTATATCAGCTTCAGTATACTATATTCTCATACTTGTTTCTAAATTTACAATATGGATGAAACTCACACAGTATTGTCCAAAGGCAGAGAGTTTCTCCATAATAAGTGGAAGAAAATCATTTGAGAAGCTCTCTTGGAGTCACGCTTTATGTCTCATTGGCTAGTGTTGGATCACACACATTCACAGAATGACCGTTATTATCTTAGACTAAGGAAACTTCAGTCTCTGGGGCTGGGAGGGAGGAGGGTCATCTTATCTGAGCACAAAAATCAGAATTCTATCAGCAATAAAGTACGGAAGTGAGGATAAATTTGGAGCAGGCAATGAATAGTGTCTGCTGTAGTGTACTGTAACTAAAAAGACCCTTTGTTGTCTGACTCAAGCCGATTCCGCTATCCTCATCTTCTCTGCTCACCCATCTATATTGGTATTCACTGTGTTCAACTTGAGTCTTTAGTCTTCCTGCTTCCTTTGCCTAGGATATGGAGGAAAATAGTTGTATGTAATCAACATTGTCTGCCAAAACCCATTTCATGTCTGTTATTTTAACATCCAAATAAGTCAACTGAGTCAGGAATCAGAAACTCAATTATATTTTGATCTTCCTAAAGCTCCTCACTTTAATAATCTTGCTCATGATCTCTCTCATGATCATCTATCTTATACTGATCCATTATTTATTCCCTGGGTCGGGAAGATCCCCTGGAGAAGGGAATGGCTACCCACTCCAGTATTCTTGCCTGGAGAATTTCATGGACAGGGGAGCCTGGCTATAATAACAGGGTATGATTTGGGCAAAAGAACAGAAAAAAAATGTAGAAAGAGAATGAATTAACTTGAGAGGAAAATATAAGCCAAAGCATGTCCAAGTTTCAGTATTCTGGCAGTAGGAAATCAGAGCCCACAGTCCAGTTAAGCCATGTATTTTCATAAACCTCAGCACGAAACTTCAGAATGGCTCTGCACCAGCTCAAAAATATTGGCAAATGGGCTCTTTTGAAACAGACAAACCAGGGTGCCCTGGAGTTAGGCTTCAGAGGCTCACTCATGCCCAGCCAGTTTGCAGGATAATGGTAGTAAGCCCAGATGGTCCACGTACTGTGTTGCCTATATTGTACCAGATGGCTGTGGCCTCTGACATTCAAATATCTTATTGAGACATCCATTTTCATTATAAGTTCCCCCACTAAAAAGCAAAAAGCAACCAAAAAGAAATCAATCCTCTTCTGAACTAAAATCAGATATTAAAATAACCATTATCTTTTATCATGAATTAGGTACTTTTAATGACACCCCACTCCAGTACTCTTGTCTGGAAAATCCCATGGATGGAGGAGCCTGGTAGGCTGCAGTCCATGGGGTCGCTAAGAGTCGGACATGACTGAGCGACTTTACTTTCACTTTTCACTTTCATGCATTGGAGAAGGAAATGGCAACCCACTCCAGTGTTCTTGCCTGGAGAATCCCAGGGACGGGGGAGCCTGGTGGGCTGCCATCTATGGGGTCGCACAGAGTCGGACACGACTGAAGTGACTTAGC
>NW_011482063.1:5510-7033 GCF_000754665.1 Bison bison bison | reverse complement strand
CATTGCCTCCTAACTGGTTCTCCCTGCCTTCACTCTTGCCCCCTTTCAATACATGGTCTACAAGGTAGCTTAAAGAATGTTTTGTTTTGTTTTGTTTTGTTTTTGCAACATATAAAATTACATGTCATCCCCATTCTCTCTGCTCTAAGTGAAAAAAAGAAATAACCCCTCTTTGCTAGAGCCTTAAAAACTTCACATGATAATATTAGGTTCCTGCCTCCCTCTAAAAGTGTCTTTCATATCATACTTTCCTTCAATCTAGGGTCTCCTCTCTATTCATGGGTCAAAGCATGTCTTTCCTAACTCTGTACTTGCTGGTCCCTCGGCCTAGAATATACTTTCCTAAAGTGTAAAATGACTGTCCCATTCTCATCACTAAAGCCTCAGCTTAAGTTTTGCTTCTTTAGAGAGGATATTTTGTATGCTGTATGAAGCAGTGATGAATGTGCTTGTCTCAGATCTCTAATAGCAGGGTGCAAAACTGATCATTTTCTCTCCACGTTCCTCCACTCTGAAATCATCACCACCTTGGCACCAAGGTCACAGTTCACATGTGCTGCTCCCAGCCAATGCCTGGATGTAACAGGGATGCTAAGTCAGGATCCTTGTTAAGAGATACAGGACTCCTTTGACCGGTGTCTTTGGCTTGAAGACTCCACATCAGTCAAGATTTTAGTAGAACTTTGATTCTACAATTTTCTTTCCTTCTCTCTCTTCCTCACAGAAGTTAGAACTGCATAGGCATCACCATCAGGGCCTCTCAGCCTCCTCTGACTTACTCTACATTCTCTCTCACAGGTATTTTTCCCAATAAACATCTTATACTTCTCAGCTCACGTTAGTCTCTGTTTCTCAGAGGAACAAGCCTAACAACCATCTCTAGATGGCCTTCTCAGTCACTATCTCATTTACTTGTTTATATTCTCCAGAGCCTTAGTGTAACCTATAATTATTACTTGTATCTTCGTTTGTTGTTGTCCTTCCCACTCCACTGTAAGCTCCATGAAAACCCTATTTTCATTTATCTTTTGTCAGCAGCATAGCGTGTGGCACTAATTAGGTATTCAATAGATAACTGTTGAATCAATTAATCTATTCATGAAATATTGAGTGGAAAAAAAAGGATATAGACTAAGGTTTTAATAGTTGTCACTATAGTGAGGAGAGTAAAATTAGGGTACAGTATTAAAACATAAATGTCCAGTTTTACTCTCAAATTTTTAACAAAAGTACATTTTTCTCAATTTGTACTTTGGAAGAAAGTAAACTGGTAAGATAGGTAAAAATAAAAAGAAAATATTAACTTCTATGAAACCATACAAACTGAATTTCAAGTATAAATGAAAATAATCCATTTTTCATTCAATATTCTAATAATCTTTTTAATGAGATTTTAAAATTTATTATGAACATATATAAAATCTCTCTAATGACTTTAAAGTAAACTGCATGCTTACTTCACAAATCCATAATCTAAAAAAAGAAAAAGAGTAAGGAATAGAATATGGCAGGGGAGGGAGAAA
>NW_011482063.1:4589-5410 GCF_000754665.1 Bison bison bison | reverse complement strand
TTTCATTTTTTACATTAATGAACTATCAGAAAAAGAAGCTAAGAAAACAATCTCATTTACGTTTTCATGAAAAAGTAAAAAGAAAAGAAAATATCTAGGAACCTATTTAACCAGGGAGTTGAAAATTTATATGTTAAAAACTATAAAATATTGATGAAAGGAAATGAAGAAGGCACAAATAATTCCATGCTCAGAGACTGGTGGAATTAACATCAAATTGTTCATATTACAAAGCAATCTATATTCAATGAAACCCCTATTAAGATTCCAATGGCAACTTTTAAAGAAATAGATCAAACAATCCTAAAATCTGTATGGACCCACAAAAGACCCTAAATAGCCAAGGCAGTTTTGAAAAAGAACAAAGCTAGAGGCATCACACTTCTTGATTTCAAACCATATTATAAAGCTATACTAATCAAAACAGTATATGAAAGTGAAGTGAAAGTGTTAGTCACTCAGTGCTGCCCAACTCTTTGTGACCTCATGGATTGTAGCCCACCAGGCAGTGTTAGTCACTCAGTCTTGCCCAATTCTTTGTGACCTCATGGGCTGTAGCCCACCAGGCTCCTCTGTCCATGGAGTTCTCCAGGCAAGAATACTGGAGTGGGTTGCCATTTCCTTATCCAGGGGATCTTCCCAACCCAGGGATGAAACATGGCTCTACCACATTGTAGGCAGACTCTTTACCCGCTGAGCCACCAGGGAAGCCCTATAGTATTGCATAAAAATAGTCACAAAGGGACTTCCCTCGTGGTCCAGTGGTTAGGATTATGTGCTTCCACTGCAAGAAGCACAGGTTTGATCCCTGATTAGAAAAC
>NW_011482063.1:0-961 GCF_000754665.1 Bison bison bison | reverse complement strand
GGATGTGGTTGGATAGGGTCAGTGCAAGGATGATTTGAAGATGCTATCTAGCAATTTAAGATCCATCCCAAATTCCTTATTTTGATATCTGGTGCCAACAGATATCAAACAATAAAACAAGAAAAACAATATCAACAACAAGAAAAGAAAGTTAAAAAGTGAGCAGAGTTGAAATTGTCATGGGGATAGATTTCATTTTGGTTTTCTGAATTTGAAGTACAAATGTCGTCAGTTCAGTCACTCAGTTGTGTCCGACTCTTTGCAGCCCCATGGACTGCAGCATGCCAGGCTTCCCTGTCCATGACCAACTCCTGGAGCTTATTCAAACTCATGTCCTTCAGGTCAGTGATGTCATCCAACTGTCTTATCCTCTGTAATCCCCTTCTCCTCCTACCTTCAATCTTTCCAAGCATCAGGGTCTTTTCCAATGAGTCAGTTCTTAACACCAGGTGGACAAATGTCACATACAGGTGGAAATGCATGACAGGAAGGTGGGCTCGCAGAAATTAAGTTTAAAGCAAAAATGTTGATAAGAGACCTACTGATAGTTGAAATCATGGAGATAAATATCACAGGCTTTCTAGAATATACTTTGAAATTGCTCCTATCATCATTCATAATTAAATTCAAAATCCACATTTAACCAGGTGTTCTTAATGCTGTACTTAAAATCAGCTAGGGAACCTTTATAGGGGGCGGTCCTAAGATGACAGAGGAATAGAATGGGGAGACCACTTTCTCCCCCACAAATTCATTGAAAGAACATTTGAACTCTGAACAAATTCCACAAAACAACTTCTGAATGCTGACAGAGGACATCAGGCACACAGAAAGGCAGCCCATTGTCTTCAAAAGGATGTAGGAAAAAATATAAAAGATAGAAAGAGAGACAAAAGAGATAGGGATGGAGATCCATCCCGGGAAGGGAGTCTTAAAAAAGAGAGGTTTCCAAACACCAGGA
>NW_011482062.1:17552-18576 GCF_000754665.1 Bison bison bison | reverse complement strand
CCTCTGGTGCCGTGGGGTGTGTGCTGCGTTGGCAGGTCTGTCTGGCTGCCGGCTGCTTCCTGCGGGACCGACCGCAGAAGCCCAGGGGCCAGCAGTGAAGGAAGTGAAAGGGCCCGCAGGGTTCTCAGCTAGGCGGGCACTGGGCTCCCATCTTTCAGCCTTGAGAGGGGACCTAGGGTTTCCAAGGTGCACCTGGCCTGGCTGAGGTGACCCTGGAGGAGGACAGGGGTGGAGAGAAAGTGGGGAAGAGGGGATCCCCGAGCTCCTGAGAGGCCGCTGGCGTTGGAGGGACGTTTCCATTGTGGTGGGGGGAAGCACAGGAAGCGGGGGGTCACCCGAAACTGCTTCTGAGGGGCCAGAAGATGGTGATGTCAGTGACCCCTGACCCACACTTGGAGGGCGAAATGATGCCCCAAACCGGGAGGGTGGTGAGTTCACAGCCAGTCTGAGGTTGGAACAGGAAATGGTTAATAGTGTTTGCAAATAAAAACTTTCTGCTCTATCCTGTTTTTGAAGCATTTCCCAGAAGTTAAAAAAGAATACCGAATTTATCTGCCCAATTTAAGAACCAAATTAAAAAATGAAGATGAAATATTTTCATCATTTATTACGCACAAGAGTAAAGACAGCTGGCTGTTTGCTCATGCGGTGGGGCCCCTCATTTCTGAAATTGCCAGAATGCTGTTAGGAGTTTAAATGCAGATTTATATTTAAAATTTCCCAGGACGTGTATTTGCGTGTATGTGTTCATGTTTTCGTACGTGTGTGGGCATGCATATGTTCACAGGCAGGCGTGTGTGGTGTCTGTTTGCGTGTGTGCAGGTGTTCACACGAATGTGTGTGTGGTGTGTGCTTGCGTGTGCACAGGTGTTCACACGAATGTGTTTGTGTGTGGTGCGTGTTTGCGTGTGTGCAGGTGTTCACATGAATGTGTTTGTGTGTGGTGCATGTTTGCGTGTGCGCAGGTGTTCACACGAATGTGTTTGTGTGTGGTGCGTGTTTGCGTGTGCGCAGGTGTTCACAC
>NW_011482062.1:14466-15413 GCF_000754665.1 Bison bison bison | reverse complement strand
CTAGATGGTCAACACCGAAATCAGATTGATTATATTCTTTGCAGCCAAAGATGGAGAAGCTCTATACAGTCAGCAAAAACAAGACTAGGAGCTGACTGTGGCTCAGACCATGAACTTCTTATTGCCAAATTCACACTTAAATTGAAGAAAGTAGGGAAAACCACTAGACCATTCAGGTATGACCTAAATCAAATCCCTTATGATTATACAGTGGAAGTGAGAAATAGATTTAAGGGCCTAGATCTGATAGATAGAGTGCCTGATGAACTATGGAATGAGGTTCGTGACATTGTACAGGAGACAGGGGATCAAGACCATCCCCATGGAAAAGAAATGCAAAAAAGCCAAATGGCTGTCTGGGGAGGCCTTCCAAATAGCTGCGAAAAGAAGAGAAGTGAAAAGCAAAGGAGAAAAGGAAAGATATAAACATCTGAATGCAGAGTTCCAAAGAATAGCAAGAAGAGATAAGAAAGCTTTCTTTAGCGATCAATGCAAAGAAATAGAGGAAAACAACAGAATGGGAAAGACTAGAGATCTCTTCAAGAAAATCAGAGATACCAAAGGAACATTTCATGCATAGATGACCTCGATAAAGGACAGAAATGGTATGGACCTAACAGAAGCAGAAGATATTAAGAAGACATGGCAAGAATACACAGAAGAACTGTACAAAAAAGATCTTCATGACCCAGCTAATCACGATGGTGTGATCACTGACCTAGAGCCAGACATCCTGGAATGTGAAGTCAAGTGGGCCTTAGGCATCACTACGAACAAAGCTAGTGGAGGTGATGGAATTCCAGTTGAGCTATTCCAAATCCTGAAAGATGATGCTGTGAAAGTGCTGCACTCAATATGCCAGCACATTTGGAAAACTCAGCAGTGGCCACAGGACTGGAAAAGGTCAGTTTTCATTCTAATCCCAAAGAAAGGCAATGCCAAAGAAT
>NW_011482062.1:11056-14366 GCF_000754665.1 Bison bison bison | reverse complement strand
AGTGCCAAAGAATTGATGCTTTTGAACTGTGGTGTTGGAGAAGACTCTTGAGAGTCCCTTGGACTGCAAGGAGATCCAACCAGTCCATTTTGAAGGAGATCAGCCCTAGGATTTCTTTGGAAGGAAGGATGGTAAAGCTGAAACTCCAGTACTTTGACCACCTCATGCGAAGAGTTGACTCACTGGAAAAGACTCTGATGCTGGGAGGGATTGGGGGCAGGAGGAGAAGGGGACGACAGAGGATGAGATGGCTGGATGGCGTCACTGACTCGATGGACATGAGTCTGAGTGAACTCCGGGAGTTGGTGATGGACAGGGAGGCCTGGTGTGCTGCGATTCATGGGGTTGCAAAGAGTCAGACACGACTGAGCGACTGATCTGATGTCATCTGAAGGTAACATATACAGATGACACCACCCTAATGGCAGAGAGCGAAGAGGAACTAAAGAGTCTCTTGATGAGGGTGAAAGAAGAGAGTGAAGAAGCTGGCTTAAAACTCAATATTCAAAAAACTAAGATCATGGCATCCATTCCCATCACTTCACGGCAAATAGATGGGGAAAAAGTGGAAACAGTGACAGATTTTGTTTTCTTGGGCTTCAAAATCACTGTGGACGGTGACTGCAGCCAGGAAATTAAAAGATGCTTTCTCCTTGGAAGAAAAGCTACGACAAACCTATACCCCATATTAAAAAGCAGACATATAACTTTGCAGACAAATGTCTGTATAATTAAAGCTATGGTTTTTCGAGTAGTCTTGTATGGATGTGAGAGTTGGACTATAAAGAAAGCTGTGCACTGAAGGATTGATGCTTTTTAACTATGGTATTGGAGAAGACACTCAAGAGTCCCTTGGACTGCAAGGAGATCCAACCAGTCCATCTTAAAGGACATCAGTCCTGAGTGTTCATTAGAAGGGCTGATGCTGAAGCTGAAGCCCCAACACTTTGGTCACCTGATGCAAAGAACCAACTCATTAGCAAAGCCCGTGAAGCTGGGAAAGATTGAAGGCAGGAGAAGGGGACGGGAGAGGATCAGATGGTTGGATGGCATCACCAACTTGATGCACGTGAGTTTGAGCAAGCTCTGGGAGATCGTGAAGGACAGGGAAGTCTGGAGTGCTGCAGTCCCTGGGGTCACAAAGAGTTGGACATGAGTTAGTGACTGAACGACAACAAAGATAACAGTGACTGCAAGAAGTTCATTTCTCTCTTAAAGAAGAAACCCAGGGTTACGTGACCCTGAAGTGGTATCAGGACTCCAGCTGCCCTCAAGGATCAGGGTGTCTCCTTGCTTCTTCCTCAGCAGTGGCTTCTATCTGCAAGGTCACCTTGTCGTCTAAGGTGGCTGCAGGAGTGCCAGCCATCACGTCATCATCTCTGCTTTGGTGAGCGGAGAAGGTGAAAGTGGAATGGGAGAAGTAGGACTCTTCCTGGTTACCTGGCCCAGTATTATGGAACCTTCCCCGAGGCACCTCCCAATACTTTCCTGCTCTATCTCACTCTCACACTTAGCTGAGAGGCAGACAGAGGTCACCCAATTGAAAGAGTTTGTTGAGAAACAAGCCACTTGACAGGGTCAGCTGTGGGCTGGACACAGATGAGGGAGAACAATGGGAAGCAACTGCTCTGCACGCGGGGTAGAGGCCAAGTTGCGGGGGGGAGGCCCCGTGGAGCTGAGCGGGCCTCACGCAGAGCACTCCCCAAAGGGCACATCAGGTTTGCACGCTGGAATTTCTGGGTGGCTCGGGGAGTGGACAGAAATGGCCAGCCCATGAGGCTCGCTCCCAGCAGAGGGGTCGCATAGACTCCGGAGCCTGGAGACAGCTGTCAGGCAGGTGACATGGCCCTCAGGGCAGGGCGGCACAGAGCAGGAGGCCTGTCTGTGTGGACAGGCCCAGGGCGGGGAGGGGGGCCAGCGGCCCAGGCGCAGAGCCCAGGACCTCATTCCGGGAGGGGCCTGTGGAGGAGGCCAGCTCTGTGCCAGGAGCTGCCACAGCCTGGGGGAGTGTCTCTTCCTGTTGCCTGTGGGCACTGGGGGCTCACTGGCTGCTGAGCATGGGCCCTCCCAGCCGACGACCCTGTCTCCCTCGCTTGGCCGGAGCCTTTTCATCTTGTCAACACGAGCCCCTGTGTCAGGGCCTTGGGCCCGCGGAGGACGCTGCTCCCTTGGCTTTCTGGGTGCAGGCCCCTCCCCACCCTGCCTGACCAGCGGTGGTTCTGTCCTTGAGCCTGGCCACTGTTGCACCGTCACCAAGCCCTGACCTGCTGTGATGAGGTCTGCACACAGGACAGGGACACAGCTCACGGGCCGTGGGCTCCTCTTCCAGGAGGTTCCCTGGTGTCCCCGATGGGCTGCCCTGGCGGGAAAGGGCGGGCTCTGGGGGCTGGGGGCACGCGGACACTTACGGGGCCCTGGCTCCTTCAGTGCTGAGCTAAGAGCTTAGAGGCATTTGTGAAGCTGTGCATTGACTGTGTTTAAGGTATTTTAATACGAAGGTGATTTTCTAGCAAATAAAGAGTTCGGAGAAAAGTAATGGGACAATTCACAACGATACATGTTCAGTAAAGTTCCTCACAGCTTTGCTCGTGACAGCAGACTTGGCATCGAGTTCAGGGATCGAGGCCGGGTAGGCAGACTGCACCCCAGCTGTGGGCCGGGCGACGCCAGACGTTCAGAAGCACGGGTCCCGCGGCGTGCTGTGGGAGAGGAGCAGGCCTGCGATTCCCTTCAGGCACCGGAGACGCGTGGACGTTGGCCCCACAGTGGGGACGACGGGCGACCTTTATCATCGTGTGTGTCGTCCTGTTTATTTACCTGTTTCCAATTTTTCCTAAAACGAAAATCCACTGCTTGCGTAATAAAAAATACTCAAAGGGATCAGAAAAAGAGTCCCATTGCTCATTTCTCTGAGACAAACCCGGTTGCCATGGAGACCGGGTGGTTGTCAAGGCAGCGATTGGCTAGTGCTGGAGGCGGGTGGGTGCTCGCCTGGAGCCCAAGCCGGTGCAGCCCTCAGACCGCACTGCGGACCCGAACAGCATGGACGGGGCGGACGTGTGGGCCAAGACTTTGGTGCAGCTGATGGCCCAGACGAAGCCCAAGGACATCTGGGAGCTGGTCCCCCAGGAGAACCTGGCCTCAGGGCACCTGGACAGCAGCGGTTTCCAGTACCGGCTTCGGGGGCTCTCGAGGTGCGGCTGGGGGGCCTCCTGTGGGGTCCCTGGAGGTGGGGTGGGGGGGCGAGTTTGCCTCGCCACCAGCCAGTGCTGGATGTGGCCTGGGCCTTGAGGGAGGCAGGAGCAGCGTG
>NW_011482062.1:9515-10956 GCF_000754665.1 Bison bison bison | reverse complement strand
GGGCAGTGCGGGTGTTGGGGGAGCTGTGTGTCCGTTACCTGCAGCGCAGGCGAGCTGAGTCCCTGCCTGCTGGGCACCTCCAGGCCAGTCTGGGGGCCCAGCCCAGGGGCAGCTGGTGGGAGGGGGGATGGCTGCCCGCCTGTGGCAGACTTTGTTCACCGCAGCATCTCCTCGTTTCCATGGCAGCGCTAACAGCTGGAGCAGGGTGGGTCTCTGCCCTGCCCTGCAGAGGGCCTGAGCGGATGGACCCTCATGGAGGGCTTGGGCCCAAGAAGGAAGAGGCAGTCCTGGCCTGGGCTGTGGCCGAGCAGGGGCCACGTCGGGAGCCCCGGGGACCGTGGGTCCCCATGTGAGCCGTGCCCTCCCAGCGTCAGACAAGCAGCCACAGGCGACCGGCCGAGGGTCTCCCAGGGGCCAGCCGGGAGGGCGCCGGCGGGAGAGGGGGCTGTGTGGACCCCGTGGGCAGCTGTCCTTTGACATGGATGCCCCCGCTCCCCCGTGTCTGAAGCGCCGGGAGTCAGGAGTGCGGTGAGAGGCTGGCTTTCCCAGGTGTCAGGAAGTGACAGCATCGGAGGCTCCTTCCCACCCGTGACTGTCCCGGGAGGAGCCGCTGCTCACGGGCTGGACAAGCAGCCTGAGCACTGGTCGGTGTGTGGTTTTCACAGGCAGACGCGCCAGCTGGTGGGACGGTCACTAGTGCAGACCCACGTCTCCACGTCCAGCCATGACGCGCCGCGTAATTAACAAATAAAGGAGGAAGTTCAGTACCAAGGACACCACATGTGTCCAGGTGCTCCCCAGCCATGCGTGGCAGGAGGCTGCAGGTGGGGGTGTGGGGGGTGGAAAGCCCACCATCAGGGGAAGGTCTGGTGGATCAGCCCGAGGGTTACTCAGCCGGAGACACGGGGACACAGGGCCGTGGCCCCCGGAGCAGCGCCGCTGCACGTGAGGGGTGGGCACGCAGTCCCGGTGTGCTGGCCCAGGGCCACAGGGCCACCCAGCCTCCCAGCCACCCCCCACGCCCAGTTCTCCCTGCACCCCTCATGGCCCCTCTCCCGGGGGACGGGCTCCCCAGGCCCTTTGTGCAGCCCCCTGCCCTATCCCCTGGGCACCACAGATGGCCCTCCCTCCCGCGGGGTCCTGGTGGTGTCTCCTAGGGGCGCTGAGACCCACGCCGCCGGGACAGAGCAGCAGCAGATGTAGCGCTGAGCCCAGAGGGGCCCAGGCAGCGCGCTTGGCCACCCGGGGCATGCTGGGGCCAAAGGATGGAAGGCGTCTGCTTGGGCTCCTCAGGCTGGGAGGCCGCAGGGGCGCACACACATGGGGGGTACGCACGGGCTGGAGCCTCAAGGGTGTGTATGGGCTGTGGGGTCTCAGGGGCGCACACGAGCTGTGGGGTCTCAGGGGCGCACACGAGCTGTGGGGTCTCGGGGGCACGCAC
>NW_011482062.1:5465-8502 GCF_000754665.1 Bison bison bison | reverse complement strand
TCATCGGCAGGGGCTCCCTCTACCTGCCCGCCAACTCCAAGGCCACGTCCAAGGGTAGACGCTTCCCGGTGAACATCAAAGCCCCCGTCTTCCACGGCAAGGGGCTCCTGCTCAGTGGCGCGAAGGCAACCACAGGCTTCATCTACCAAGGGCTCGGCTGTGTCTCTGAACCCGACGAGGACGGGGATGAGGGCGAGGGCGAGGACGAGGGTGCCGACTGGGGTGCCCCGTCCAGCAGCACCAGGCTTGTCCCGGTTGGAGGCAGCCCGCGGCCCATGACCTACATCGTCGGCCTCATGGACAACGGGGAGGGCTCGGTCACCTTCCCCTCCTCCTTGACCGACGTGCTCCTGGAAGACGCCGACGCGTTCGACCTGGTGTACGGCTCCCTCACCTTCCCTTTCATGTTCGCCTACGAGGGCAGAGTGGCGGCCTCCTCTGCCAGTGGCCCCGAAGGCAAAGGGCAGGTGGCTGGCGGCGGCGGCCCCCCTGCCGAGGGCCGTGAGTGCCTCCCGGGGACCGACGTGGGCGGCTGGGTGCCCCTCGGCGAGGGCTCCGTCACCGTCCCCTTCTCTGTCTTCAGCATCATCCAAAGCAAGAGCTCCGGGCGCAAGGCCAGGGGCCCTCAAGGCGATGGCTTGGCGCCCCAGGGCTCGTCCAAGAAGCGGAAGCAGCCAGGACCCCGTGCGTCCAGGTTCCGACCCCCGCCCCCCGGGGACGAGGGCTTCTGCTGGGCCGAGGGCTTCTGCTTTGACCCTTACGAAGAGGTCTGGATCTGGGTCTCGCTGGCCGTCTGCGTCCTCTGGATAATGTACCTGTGCAAGTTCAGCCCCGACCGCTCCCCGTGGGTATGAAGGGCGGTGCCTCCCGTCGCTCCCCTGGGGACCCCCTCCAGGGGGGCTGCCCGGGCGCCTGGTGAGCAGAGACCCCTGCCCCCGGCCACCCCGACAGTACTGCTTCCATGCTGCATCTCCGCAGTGAGTCCTGGTGTCATGGAAACTCATGCCATGGCCACCCCCCGAGCTGACCGCGTGTGTCCCAGGCACTCTGTATGTGTGTTACACTTCAATAAAACAAGAGTTAAGAGGCAGCAGCCACATAGTGTCCCGCTGAGCTGAGGGTGTGCAGGGGAGGGTGGTGGGGCACAGGGGCCAGCCGACCCCTGGGGTCCTGGTCCCCCCAGTGACCCTTTCCTGCGGTGCCATTAGATCTCTGGACGTGACGCTCGGGCTGGTTCAGCACAAGCTGCGGAGGGTGGGAGACCACCACCTCCTCAGGAAGATGAAAGCCCCTCTGGGTGTGGTTGGAGACCACCCGCTCCCCAGGGCCCCAGGAGCTGAGGAGGCACCTTCCCCGAGGGAGGGGCAGAGGACCACCTAGCATTTTACCAGATTTTGTTCATGGTTCCTGGAACATTTTCATCCACAGCGCTTTTCAAGAAGCGCCATCTGCTTGAGGTTCCCTGTGTCTACACCCTGGATTCCCATCTTCATAGCCCAGGATCCAGTTCTAAGGGGCAGGGTTGTTGGGCCATGTGGGTCCCAGGCATCAGGGGATGACCACGGGCAGCTGGGCGGGGTCACCCTGTCCCTCCCCTCACACAGATTGGCCCCAGGGCCCTGGGGTCCGAGACTTGGGTCCCCGGTCGGATGGGAGGTTTGGGAAGGCTTGCCTCATGGGGAGGGGTAGGTGGCCAGACTCTTTGCTGCAGGGCCCTCTGTCCACAGGGCCAGGGCGGATCTGGGAGATTAGACCTCAGGCTGACTCCAGGTGAGGAAGAAGGATGGGGAGGGGTCCCCACAGAGGGGCTGCCTGGATGGAGAGACAGGGGTGGGCTTTGACGTCAGCATCCTGCCCAACGGAACCCCACATGACACCAGGGCGCAGAAGGCTCTGGGCCTCGAGGCTTGACACTCACACAGCCGAGCAGAGCCAGCCAGAGCACTGCGGCCAGGCTCCCCCTTTTCTGATACACTAACCACTGGATCAGGACACAACTCCAGAGTTCTGTCTACACCGGGTGAGACCTCACTCCTAGGGCAGGGCCCGCCCTTCCACCCTGAGTGTTCTGTCTACACCAGGTGAGACCTCACTCTTAGGGCAGTACCTGCCCTCCCGCTCTGGGTGTTATGTCTACACTGGGTGAGATCTCACTCCTAGGATATGACCCGCCCTCCCACCTTGAGTGTTCTGTCTACACTGGTGAGACCCCTCTCCTAGGGCAGGATGCACCGCCCTCCTCCCTGGGAAGCAGCTGCTGGGGGGCTGTGGTGCCCATAGTGGTACCCTCTGTCTTCAGACCTGTGGTCTCCCTTGGGGCAGCCCCCATTGAAGTGCTGGTCACCGCATGATTTCCAGCTTCTAGATAAATAGAAATTGCTTCTGAGATGCAAAGCTGTCCCTGGATGGCTCAGACCGACCAGACAGGGCCGCAGTAGACAACTTCAGGGCTGGCCACCGTCCCTGCGGACTCAACAAGCTTCCCTCTGGGCGCCTGACTTAGAGGCTCGAGGCCCAGTCAGCCTTGGTCCTGAGGGTCTGTGGCCGCTGCCTCTGGACCACCCCCTCCAGAGCAGGGGGCTCACACCGGCGCCCGTTTTCTGGGGTCTCCCGATGGTCATCCAGGCCCCCAGGCCAGCAGTGACCTGCCCACCCCGACACCACTGGCCCGCGCTGTCCTCACGGTCCTGGGCCTGCTGGACCTACAGTGACGCGTGTGCCCCCCCGCCCTGCGGCCGCACGGGGACCTCCGCTCTGCCCTTCCCGCGGCTGCCGCCCAGGGGGGTGCAGAGAAGGGGGTGTGGTCCCCTTACAGCCCCTGGGCCTTCAGCGCCTCTCGCCCTGGGAACCAGCCAAGAGGGGTGTCCCCTCGGGCGTGACCGCTCAGGAGGACCGGAGCCGAGAGCGCGGGGACCCCAGGGCCCTCCAGCGGGGTTGGGGGGACGCAGCATCACGGAAGGCGGGGACCCAGCCCGCGCCGAGGTCCTCCGCATCCGCGGGCTCTCTGCAGCGCTACGGCCCCTCCCCAAGCCCGGCA
>NW_011482062.1:5085-5365 GCF_000754665.1 Bison bison bison | reverse complement strand
TTACTTGTTCAGTCGTGTCTGACTCTGCGATCCCACGGACTGCAGCACGCCAGGCCTCCCTGTCCATCGCCACCTCCCGGAGTCCACCCAAACCCATGTCCCTTGAGTCGGTGACGCCATCCAACCATCTCATCTTCTGTCGTCCCCTTCTCCTCCTGTCCTCAATCTTTCCCAGCATCAGGGTCTTTTCCAATGAGTCAGTTCTTCGCAACAGGTGGCCAAAGTATTGGAGCTTCAGCTTCAACATCAGTCCTTCCAATGAATATTCAGGGTTGATTTC
>NW_011482062.1:0-3312 GCF_000754665.1 Bison bison bison | reverse complement strand
TCTTGCCTGGAAAATCCCATGGACGGAGGAGCCTGGTGGGCTGCAGTCCATGGGGTTGCTGAGGGTTGGGCACGACTGAGTGACTTCCCTTTCACTTTTCACTTTTATGCACTGGAGAAGGAAATGGCAACCCATTCCAGTGTTCTTGCCTGGAGAATCCCAGGGATGGCGGAGCCTGGTGGGCTGCCGTCTCTGGGGTCCCACAGAGTCGGACACGACTGAAGCGACTCAGCAGCAGCAGAGAGAGGTCACAGGACACAGCAAGGGCACACAGAGCCCTCCTCTCCTCAGGCTGTGTGGGCAGGTTTGGAGGCCACACCCAGGCAGGGGGCTTGACCCGGCCGGCCCTGGTTAGCTGGTGACCAGGAGTGTCTGTGCCCCTCCCGAGGACGGGATTGGGTGGAGAGTGTGGGAGATCCTCCCATAGGTGAGGGCTGGGGAGGGTGATCTGGGAGATCTCCTGTCTCAGGACCTGCCCTGCAGGTACCCGGTGGGTGGCTGGGCCCCACTGGCCGCTGGAAGATTAGAGGACAGACTTTGTGTCTGGGCCCCACCCCCTTAGCGTGTGCAGAGCAGCTGCATGAGCTCGCCCTCCTCAGGAGAGCCTTCCTTCCTGGGCCGATGGGCCACGAGGACCCTGACTCACTTCACGTGTGCGGACCTGGATGTGTAAACTCACCAACGTGTGATAGGATGCGCCGCTCTGTCTCAAAAACATTTGTGCATGAGCTTTGACTTCTAACATCGTAACCGTCCTCAGAGCTTCCGGAAGGTCTGTCTCTGGGGTTATAATCCTGAGCTTGGCTAGAATGACGTTTTCTCTTTCTTTCTTGGATTAACTATGGATTAATTTTCATTGACAGTTAGGAACACGTCTGTTTCATCGTCCACACGTTCTCATCAGCCAGGCAGTCTGGCACTGCTTTCTAGAAAGTCTAACAGCTCTGGTCAGAACTGAGCTGGTGAGCGTGGGGTCCCCTGCCACGCGGCCTTGAGTGGACTGGGCGGGACAGATGGCCTTTCCCAGGAAATAAGAGAAATTTTCTAGCCTCTGAGGGCTGGGCTTGCTCCCGGGGCCCTCACAAGAACCGCACGCTCGGTGCACGCGATTTGAACCGATCCGTCCCTTTTCACTACGAAAGTAACATGAATGACCCTAACTCCCAGGAAGGAGGGCTCAGAACCGCTTCCGCCGTGCACTCCCGGGTGCCGCTGGGGCATCTGTCGTTTTGATCCTCAGTCTCTTCTCTGGGTTATCATGCAGTATGCTTACCTCTAGATAAAACAAAATGGGATTTGGGGCGTAGTCTTGGAGATATTGGGGGTGCAGTTCCAGACACTGCGATAAAGTGGATCACATGAATTTTGTGGTTTGCTAGTGCAAATAAAAAGTGTGTGTACACCATAGTG
Organism: Bison bison bison; assembly: GCF_000754665.1. Taxonomy (NCBI): domain Eukaryota; kingdom Metazoa; phylum Chordata; class Mammalia; order Artiodactyla; family Bovidae; genus Bison; species Bison bison. The sequence goes on along the minus strand of NW_011482062.1, from coordinate 1,902 downwards.
TTGTCTAGTAAGTGTGCAATAACATTGTGTCTAAAAAAATGTACATACCTTAATTAAAAAGCACTTTTTTGCTAAAAAATGCTAACCAGCGTCTGAGCCTGGTGGAGGGTCTGGCCTTGATGTTGCTGGCTGCCGACTGATCAGGGTGGTGCTTGCTGAAGCCTGGGGTTTTAGAACTGGACGGCAGTCAGCATTGCCTCCCAGACTGACTTCTCCTTTCACCAATGCTTCCTCTGTAGAAAGAGAAACCGTTGTAACCGTTGACCCGCAGGAGAACTTCTTCCATGATTGGAGTCCATCCTCTCCAATCCCTGCTGTTCTGTCTGCAGAGCACAGGCACAGTAGATTTTCCGTAATCCTTGAGCCCCTAGGATTTCCAGGTGGCAAATGAGCACTGGCTTCAACTTCACGTCACGAGCTGTATTAGCCCCTAACGAGAGGCCGCCTGTCCTTTGAAGGCTGAAGCCAGGCCTCGTCTTCTCCTCACTGTGAGAGTCCTAGATGGTGTCTTCCTTCAGTGGAAGGCTGTTGCCGCCACATTAAAAATCTGTCGTTCACGTGCCGCCCTCCCGAAGTCTCAGCTGGAGCTTCCGGAGAACGCGCTGCAGTCCCTACGGCTGCGCTCCCTGCTTGCCTTTCCCTTCTCTGTCATGGAGACGCTTCTTTCCTTTCACCTCGTGAACCAGCTTCTGCTGCTTCACACTTCCCTCCTGCAGCTTCCTCGCGTCTCTCAGCTCTCGCAGACTCGAGGAGAGCTGGGGCCTTCTCGAGATTAGGCTTTGGTCAAGGGTGCTGCCGTCCAGGAGGGTGCAAAGACTTGGCGACCGAACAGCAACAGAGCGAACGCTGTGGCTGGTCCGACCTGTCCAGACCGCCGCACCTTCCTCCAGACGCTCGCCTGCTCGCGCAGCAGCGCTTTCGGTTGCCTCTGTGCTCACAGCACGGCCACCCCTCTGGTGCAGGACGCCTCATTCTCACCATGTCTCGGGTTTCCATGTGCCTTCCTCACTGAGCCTCTCCGTGTCCAAGTTCCGATGTGAAGTGGAGAATTGTGACTCCCTTTCAGTTAAGCACGTGGAGGTTTTTCGGGCTGGTTGATTGGCCTGGTTTCAATATTGTTTGGTCTCAGGGGAAAGGGAATCCCAGGGAGGGGGAGAGAGCGGGGGATGGCCGGGTTGAGGAGTCAGAGCATACGCAGTTTGTGGACCGAGGTCGCCTCTGATACGGATGCAGTTTGTAACTGAATTATGTTACTATTACAAACAACTAAAATAGTGATAGGAAGGATCCCGGTCCCAGACCACCATGACTGGTGTAACAAGGACGAAGCAGGCACACTCGCAAGAATGACCGAAATGCGACGCACACAGAGTGAGCCCATGCTGCTGGCAAATGGCCCCGACAGACTTGCTGGGTGCAGGGTCCCCACAAACCCTCACTCTGTAAAAACTGCAACACCTGTGAAGCACAGAAAGTGAACTCTGCCACTTACTCTCAAGAGGACACGTCTGTTCACCAAGTAGCCGAGTCTGCCTGCCTGGTCTCCTGGGGTTTTTCACTCCCATCCCAGCATGAGCCCCACCTGGAGCCCGGCTGGCTGCAGGGGACATAGAGGAGGAGGGCATGTGTGTCCTTCAAGCCCAAGTAAACCAGGAGCGAGACCCCCGAGATGCTTACTTTAGGAGAGGAGGAGAGCAGGGAGCACACGGAGGGAAGCTGGCGCCGGGACCCCCTGGCGCCGCCACAGCCCCGGTACTTCAGCGCCTCCTCCCTTTCTCCTCCCGTGCCCACCCTGGGCAATGCTCCAGGGAGCAGACCACCCTTTCGAGGGTCCCCCTGGACTCAAGGACGTGTGAGCCCTGGGGAGCCTGTGCACGTGGCCCGCGGGACCCAGGGAGGCTC
>NW_011482061.1:9583-10933 GCF_000754665.1 Bison bison bison | reverse complement strand
GGGATTAACAAGACTGTGAGGTTATGTTGGCCTCTTTTTTTTTGTTTGTTTTTACTCCATGAACAATTCATTAGAAGCATTTTTTTTAAACTGGCCTAACGTTTTCCTGGCGCACACCTGGCTAGCTGATGCTGACCATGTCTGCTTTTAGTGATCTGACTGTTCAGCAAAGAAAAATGAAACAAGAATGGTACGTTTCATGACTGTGTCTTAATGAAATCTCCCCCCCTTTCCCTCTTTTCCCTTCTCCATTCAAAATGATTTAAGAATGTTATACAAATGCCAAGGGAGAGAATGGTATAGAAGAGTATCCAGATGTTAAAGAAATGCCCAGTAATGAAGAGCGTCTGTTAGATTTTAATAGGGTAAGTGGACTGTCCTCCTCCTTACTACTAACTCGCAGTGGCCGCCAGCGCCCCGCACAACCCGGGAGTCTCGCGGCTGCCTCTCCCGTCACCGAGCTCTCGGCTGCGACCCTTTGGTCTGCCTCGCCTCCCACTCACTGCCAAGGCCTCCCGCCGCCCCCCTTCTCCTTGCAGTCCGTCCCTCACTCCTGCCAGAGCGTGTTTGCCCCACACACGTCTGACCCTGTGGTTCCCCCTTAAGATGCTTGGGTGGACACCCTTTCCATCTTTCAAAATGCGCAGCAGGAAGGAGCCCCTCCAGTCACACCTGCACCTCCCGGCCACCACCCCCCTTCCCAGGGGTGTGCCCTGCCCGCCCCCTGCCCCCATAGAGCTCCACTGTGGCCCCCCAGCAGCAGCTGAAGGCACCGTGTGTCCGCCGCCCCCCGCCTTCTGCCCTGCCCGAGCTCTTGGGGGGCCAGCTCAGGAAGGGCCCGGACCTCGCCTGGTTAAGCAGGCAGCTGAATAAATCCAAAGGAGCCCCTCTGGCTTCTCTGCGTGATTCGTCAGTGTCAGTGGAAGTCTTGTGAAAGTCGTCCGTCCCCCGCCCCGCCCCGAGCGCCCCCGGGGTCTTTGTGTCCGTGGACCTGCGGGACTTAACGCATCAAGACAGGCGTCTGGGGCATCCCCAGCGTTCTCTGCATCCAGCTCCGTGACCGTTCTGACCCGACCGCCACCCCAGCTTCAGTCCCCAGACCGCCTGGCTGCTGGTCCCTCCTCCTCACCTCCGCACACAGCCGGTGTGCCCGTCCCGCGCACCCACCTTGCAGCCGACCGCAGTCCTCCGGGCTCCTCCGGGCTCTCCCGCCTCCACCGTTCACACTCCCCCGCCCCCTTCGCCGCCCCGCCCCGCTGCCGTGCGCTTCGCCGCGGGCTTCCTGCTTCCACCCGCCCCTCCACCCCCCAACAGTCTCTCTCACACCACAAGGCACAGCGGCCGCACTGT
>NW_011482061.1:8808-9483 GCF_000754665.1 Bison bison bison | reverse complement strand
GCTTCAGTCCATGGGGTCACAGAGAGTCCAACACGACCGAGCACACACGAGCACAGATTTTCCAAACACGCCTCTGAAGTCGCACAGCCAGAGCCTGCGCGTCGACCGAGCCGTGCCCTCAGCCCCTGAGTTCAACGCCCCCGCCACTGACCGCGATGTCCTTCCGCCCTTGTGCACGGAGTGGGTGCTCTCTCCCTGCCAGGCCTGTGTGTCCGCCCTCGCGCGCCTCTCTGCTCCCATGCCCTCCGCTCCCCGGTTGGTGTGGCAGTCTTTCTGTGCTCCTTCCTCGGGGGGCTCTCAACCACGGACAGTACTGCCATCTGGAGATGGGGGTGGGGGCGGGGTGGGTGTTTCTAAGCCACTGTGACTGGCGGGGGGGGCATTGCTAGTTACTGTAGTAAGTACGGGGTGCTGGTCACCACGAGGGAGGGGCTTTTTGCTAGCCACTTGTTAGTTACTATGAATGAGGGGCACTGCTCATCATTGGGGGAACGGGAAGAATTACCCAGTCACTGTCAGGGGAGGGTGGCTTGGCTAATTAACCGTGATGCAGGGAAGCACTGCTGGGCACTGTGACGGGAGGGGCCACCACTTGCAGCTAGAGTCCCGAGGGCCGGGAAGTTGCCCGTCTGCTGGGTGGGGGGGCAGTCCCACACAGCCAAGAGTTTCTCTAAA
>NW_011482061.1:3880-6256 GCF_000754665.1 Bison bison bison | reverse complement strand
TGTGTGTGTGTGTGTGTGTGTGTGTAAGGTTTTTATGTTGCTGTTATTTATTTATAGACTTTATAAGGGTTTATGTATTTTTCTTTCTTCCAGAGCTTCCTAAAAATTGATTAGCATCTGCACTGAAATATAATTTTTAACAGCAAAGGCAAAAAAAGAATTGGAAGTTGTAAAATTCCTTAAAAAAAATCACTACAGTGACGATCATCCTAGAAATCGTTGCTCATGTAGCCGAGACCAAATAAATAGATTTCAGACACAACCTTTAGCTCGGTGATTTCGGACAGCTGCTTTTTTTTTTTTTTTTATCATGAAAAGGCTCCAGGTGGTCACGTGCAGACTTCCTCACGCTGGTGGGAAGGCAACACACCTCCCACGGGAACGGGAAGGGATTAGAAATGGGCGAGGGAGTGAACAGATTACTTATTTGTTTTTGTAGCTAAGTGGCTGAAGCCGGAGGCGCTCAGCGACAGAGTTGAAAGTTGTGGCTTTCAGGTTTGTGAGTGAGTGATCACAAGGAAAAAGCATCTCTTTAAAAAGCTGGCAAAACGCCGGAACACACTGTGGTATGAGGCGCGCTGCACGTCTTGGCGCTGAAGCGCCCGTTCCCCTCCTGGGCCGAGATTCTTTTCCCGTGGCCGTATCGTTCTGATTTCACATGCACCACAGTAACCGATTTTTTGTTTTGTTTTGTTTTCTTGTGGAGTTAACACCAAATAAAAAAGTTAAAAAGTCCTTGGTTGTCTTTGTTTATCACAGCAAAGATTCTTTTATGAAAGAACACCAGCCTCCTCTTAGCAACTTACTGACCAAAAGTCATGTCGATATTCACTTATGTAACAAATCACCTTACGTAACACCCACTTACCTAACACCCACAGGTGTTAATTTCTGCAAAGATCACCCTGAGTCAATAATGCGTTAAATTCCAGATGAAGGTTATTTAGCTCTTCCTATGGGCACTGTTGAAAGTCCTGGCGTCTGCTTTGCTGGAGAAGAAAGTGGGTCGGGCCTTGCTGAGAAAAGAACCTACCCCGCCCCTCCACCCCCCATTCCCACCTCTGGGAACTACTGCCTGAATCTTGCAAAGAAAACACCTTTTTGTCCTGTGGTGGTAGAAAAAGCTTAGTCTTTTCGTTCGTGGCGGGGTGGGAGGGGGGTGAATGTGTATTTATATTAACATAATGACTGTACATTTCAAGAAAGCAATATAGTATTTTAAAAGTATAAAAGAAAACTCATCCATACTTCCATCACCCTGAGAGGATAGCTTCTAAGCTTTGTGCGAAACACCTTCCTAGACAGCTGAGTGCATATGTGAATATATGTATAGAGAGAGACATTTACAGTAAGGGTTGTACTACGCTTGCTCTTCTGTAGCTTCAGAAATAGGTTTTTCCTTAAGAGATCTTCCCATTGTCAGTAACGATCTGCATCACTTTTACAGCTTATGACTCTATTACATGGATTTAATAAGTTCTGCCAACATGGAGAAAGTTCCCCTCGTGTCTGTTCGGTACCCTAAGTCACATTTCTCTGCTGACGACCTTTAACCATGGGCGTCCTTGGGCAGTGGCTCTGGAAGGCCAGTTCCAGCTTTCGGGACGCCTGCTGCTGGACGGACATCCACACGGACGCGTGGTCTGTGGACCCATGTGTGAGCCCAGACGTCCTTTTCTCTCACCATCCGGACGCTGGGCACTCGCCTTCCATGGGCACAGAGGGTTCGAACTGTGTTCAGCCCGTCCTTTTGGCTTCTGGGATGTGCAGCCATGTTTTTACAGGCTTCCCAGTTAGTGCAGTGGTCAAGAATCTGCCTGCCAACGCAGGAGACACAAGAGACTCAGGTGAGAAACCTGGGTCAGGAAGATCCCCTGGAGTAAGAAATGGCAACCCACTCCAGTATTCTTGCCTGGAGAATTCCATGGACAGAGGAGCCTTACGGTCCATGGGGTCGCAATGAGTCGGACACAACTGAAGCGACTTAGCATACATATATTCATCTCCCTCTGAAGAGGGTAGAGCTGCTCTCCCACATTTATGGGGGGTAGATCTCTGAAGCATGGGTCTCATAGACAAGCTAAAGGGGTCAGCCTCACTTTTCCCAGCCCGCCTCAACCCCGCTTTCTGTGAAGTCCGTTGGCAGCCCAGGCTGAGAGCACATCTGTAAGGGGACGCCCAGGGCCCAGCTCCTGGCACCAGGTGAGCCCCTGAGCACCGACTTGCAGGCCCAGCACCGGGCGGCATTGCTCCGGCATGCCCCCATCACCTTCGCCGGCCAGACTGTACCTCTTCCCGTTTGGCCCCGGCACTGGCTGGGTGGTCAGTGCGGCAGGGGCCGTGTGTCCGCGGAGACGGGCGGTGTCCCAGGAGCGC
>NW_011482061.1:0-1186 GCF_000754665.1 Bison bison bison | reverse complement strand
CTGCCCGTCACACACGTCCGATGTGACCGAGGCGTGCTCCCGCATCCCAAGAGCTGCTCCCCAGCAATCGCAGGCAGCCCTGCTCAGCCAAGGCTCACCAGGGCCCTCGGGTTCCCCCCGGTAGCCGTCCAGGCCCCAGGGTGGCTGGCTCAGAGGGACTGGGGACCCTGGAGAGACGCCCTCATCGTGGCAGACCGTGGCTCTGTGCACTGGTCACCACACACACACACACACACACACACACACACACGTCTGTTCCTATCTCCATGCCCAGCCTTGGGAGCCTAAGACTGCCGAGCACTCCATCCAGTTGGCTACCCCTGCCCCAGTAAGGCCTTACCAGGGTGCTAGGTGAGTCTGGCCTCTGTCCCAGGATGCAGGTATTTGTAGCATCTCAAGGATCCTTCTGGGCGCCTCACTGCTTCAGGCTCATCCCTCACGTGGACCTCACCTTCCCAAACTGGGGAGGAAGTGGGGAGACCTGAGCCTCTGAGTCTTGTCCTCATGCTGAACTCTGGTCCTCACTCGAAAACGCTTTTCCCAGGCCTGGTGGCATCGCGCTGGGAGGGCCTTTTGTTAGCTGGATGAGCCTGGTGAGCAGAGGACCCTGGAGTCCACGCCTGGACCTTCCTGAGTCGTCACGTGGAAGGAGGGACAGTCTGGGGCCTTCTGGGGGCCACTGTCTCTTCATGTAGGCATTAAGCTACCAATTAGGAAGAAACGGACATCTCTGGGTCTTGGTTGCAAAACTAGAGTTTGGAAACTTGCATCCATTCGTTTGACAAACACATTTAGAGCCTGTGGTGGTGGTGGTTTAGTTGCTAAGTCATGTCCGACTCTTGAGACCCCCTCCAGGCTCCTATGTCCAAGGGATTCTCCAGGCAAGAATATTGGAGTGGCTTGCTTTTTCCTTCTCCAGTTTAGAGCCTACGATGTGCCAGACCCTGAACCTGATGCTGGCAATAAAGTTCATTTTTCTAAGCCAGTCAGCCTCCCTCGGCCCTACTTGTGCAATGATTCAGTTCAGTTCAGTTCAGTCACTCAGTCGTGTCCGACTCTTTGCAGCCCCGTGAATTGCAGCACGCCAGGCCTCCCTGTCCATCACCAACTCCCGAAGTTCACTCAAACTCACATCCATCAAGTCGATGATGCCATCCAGCCATCTCATCCTGTGTCGTCCCCTTCT
>NW_011482060.1:10043-10605 GCF_000754665.1 Bison bison bison | reverse complement strand
TCAGCTATTAAAAAGAATACATTTGAATCAGTTCAAATGAAGTGGATGAAACTGGAGCCTATTATACAGAGTGAAATAAGTCAGAAAGAAAAACATCAATACAGTATATTAACACATATATATGGAATTTAGAAAGATGGTAACAATGACCCTATATGTGAGACAGGGAAAGAGAGAGATGTAAAAACAGACTTTTTGACTCTGTGGGAGAAGATGACGGTGGGGTGATTTGAGAGAATATAATTTAAACATGTATATATCATATCTGAAACAGATTACCAGTCCAGGTTCGATGCATGAGACAGTTTTCAGGACTGGTGCATTGGGATGACCCTGAAGGATGGTATGGGGACAGAGGTGGGAGAGGGGTTCAGGATGGAATACACATGTACATCCATGGCTGATTCATGTCAGTGTATGGCAAAAAATCACTAAAATATTATAAAGTAGTTCAGTTCCATTGCTCAGTTGTGTCCGACTCTTTGGGACCCCATGAATCGCAGCACGCCAGGCCTCCCTGTCCATCACCAACTCCCGGAGTTCACTCAGACTCACGTCCATC
>NW_011482060.1:5699-6346 GCF_000754665.1 Bison bison bison | reverse complement strand
AATCATCCCACCCTCTCCCTCTCCCACAGAGTCCGAAAGACTGTTCTATACATCTGTGTCTCTTTTGCTCTCTCACATACAGGGTTATCATGACCATCTTTCTAAATTCCATATATATGCCTTAGTATACTGTATTGGTGTTTTTCTTTCTGGTTTACTTCACTCTGTATAATAGGCTCCAGGTTCATCCACCTCATTAGAACTGATTCAAATCTATTCCTTTTAATGGCTGAGTAACACCCCATTGTGTATATGTACCACAGCTTTCTTATCAATTAATCTGCTGATGGGCATCTAGGTTGCTTCCGTGTCCTGGCTACTATAAACAGTGCTGCGATGAACATTGGGGTACAAGTGTCTCTTTCAATTCTGGTTTCCTTAGTGTGTATGCCCAGCAGTGGGATTGCGGGGTCATAAGGCAGTTCTATTTCCAGTTTTTTAAGGAATCTCCACACTGTTCTCCATAGTGGCTGTACTAGTTTGCATTCCCACCAACAGTGTAAGAGGGTTCCCTTTTCTCCACACCCTCTCAATCATTTATTGCTTGTAGACTTTTGGATGGTAGCCTTTCTGACTGGCGTGAAATGGTACCTCATTGTGGTTTTGATTTACATTTCTCTGATAATGAGTGATGTTGAGCATCTTTT
>NW_011482060.1:4492-5599 GCF_000754665.1 Bison bison bison | reverse complement strand
CTTCTTAGCTAAATAGATTGGGAAATCTACATGCAGCACACTCTCCAGGGCTTTCAATGTGTGGACACCAGAATAAGTACTTACCTACTTTTGCTGGCTTTTATAATCTTATTTACTTCTCCAGGGGTTTTACTTTGTAGGAAAAAATAGGTCTCCCTCCTTGATTTTTACTATTTTAGAAAGCATACTTCTGCATTGTTTTACAAGTCAAAGTTGATTTTAAATAAAAGTGTAAGTATGGTTTATTTCCTTATACAGTTCTTCAGGGCTTATGATTATGTGGGAAAATGTTCATTTTTTTTTTTTTTAACTCTTTGAAGATTAGAATTATCCATAAAATTGCAGAACAATTACCATAAAGTACTTTTTATATTCAAAAGTAATTTTATTTTCACCCAGTGGGATGGCATAGTGTGGGAAATAAATAAAACTTGTTGCTTATACACTTCTAAATGCTTTGGTTTGGTTCCAGAGGATCTATCTAAGGGAGGACTTGAGATTTTAGGAAGACACAGATTCCTATTACTCGAAAAACAGTGGCAACAGCCACTGTATTATTTCTCCCTATCCTCTATTTTAGTAACCTCTTTGTGGGTGAAACAAAATGAAAATTATATGAGTAAATAGTATATTTATTTGCTTGAAATAATATTAGTTTTTCCTTAAAAGTGTGCTACAACTATAAATGATTAGGATACCTTGATAGTATACAAATTAAGGTATCACATACAGAATTTTCATTATTGCTATTTTGTCTATGGACCTCTTTAAGATGGGCTGAAGTGAAACAAACAAAAAAAATAACAGTTACATTTTTATTTCTTACAGATTGTTATGTTGATAGACACACCTTATGCTTTATGCCCCCAAAGGATAAAACTGAGAGCAATGGATGAAAGAGGAAGACAGAATACAATTCAACATTTAAAAAAAAAGCAATTTTCTAATAGTCAGCAGTGTCCATGTACTATGTATGGGTTGGTGAGTTCTACCCAGTTATTTAAGGAATTCATGTAAAGGCTGAGTTATCACTTGTTAAGAATATCAATGCATTAAGCACAAATAGGCTTTAAGGTTTTTTTTTTAATATATATAACATATATTAAT
>NW_011482060.1:0-1786 GCF_000754665.1 Bison bison bison | reverse complement strand
GTCATCAAGACAGTATGGTATTGGCACAAAGACAGAAGTATAGATCAATGGAACAAAATACAAAGCCCAGAGATAAATCCACGCACCTATGGACACCTTATCTTTGACGAAGGAGGCAGGAATACACAAGATGTATAAATTAAAATTATTACTAGCAGCATTAGCTATATTCTCCTAAATATATTTTGTATGTTTTATTTGAAAAAGTAATACATACACAGAATACAAAATGTCATATATATATATTTATATATGTTTTCTATGAATAACTTTTTTGTCACATGTGTATTTAATCATATGAATTAATTAAACTTTGAATATATTTCAGTTTTATAGCAGTTTCAGGTTCACAGAAATATCAAGCAGAAGGTAAAGAGACATCACACATACTCCTTGCTAATCTGTGGAGTTGTGCAATTGTCACTACAATCAAGTTTGAGGACACGTATTTCACCTCCCAAATTTCTCTCAGGCTCATTTGAAATCAATTCCAACTCCCATTTCCAATCCAGTTACTGTTCTGCTTCAGTGTCTAAAGATTTGCCTTTTATAGAAATTTTATGTAAATAAGGTCATGCAAGAAACATTCTTTTGTATGTCTTCTTTCAATTTCAATATATTTCTAAGTTTCACCTATATTGTACATATACTAGTAGTTTGCTTCCTTTTTATTGCTAAACAGTATTCCACTATATAAAATCACATTTTGTTTATCCAAATTTTGAATTATGTCCATTTTACAGCTATTATGAATAATGCTTCCATGAATATACAAGATTTTGCATTAGGATATGTTCTTATTTATTAGCATATGGTTGACTTACAAAATTAAATTAGTTTTAATTATATAACATAGTGGTTCAATATTTTTATAGATTATGTTACATTTAAAGTTATTGCAAAATAATGGCTATATTCCATTTGCTATACTATCAACCTTGAATCTTACTTATCTTACACATAGTAGGTTGTTCCTCTTAATTCCATACTCCTCTTTTAACGGTCTCCCATTCCTCTTCCACTAGTTTGTCCTCTATATGTGTGGGTCTCTTTCTGTTTTGTAATATTTCTTGATTTGTTTCTCTTCATAAATTTCTCATATAGTTGAAAAATTACAATATTTGTAATTTTTGTTTGACAGATTTCACTAAGCAAAATACTCTCAAGGTCAATCCATTTTATTTCAAATTCCTCACATATGCAGATGATACCACTCTAATGGCAGAAAGGGAAGAGGAACTAAAGAGCCTCTTGATAAGGGTGAAAGAGGAGAATGAAAAAGCTGGTTTTAAACACAACATTCAAAAAAATAAGATTATGGCATCTGGTTCCATCACTTCATGACAAATAGAAGGGGGAAAAGTGGAAGCAGTAATAGGTTTTATTTGCTTGGGCTGCAAAATCATTATAGATGGTGACAGCAGCCATGAAATTAAAAGACGGTTGCTCAATGGAAGACAAGTTATGACAAGCCTAGGCAGTATATTAAAAGGCATAGACATTACTTTGCCAACGAAGGTCCGTCTAGTCAAAGCTATGGTTTTGCCAATCGTCATGTATGGATGGGAGAGTTGGACCATAAAAAAGGCTGAGCACTGAAGAATTGATGCTTTCTAAGTGTGGTGTTGAAGAAGACCCTTGAGAGTCCCTTGGACAGAAAGAGGGTCAAACCATTCACTCCTAAAGGAAATCAGTCCTGATTATTCATTGGAAGGACTGATGCTGAAGTTGAAGCTCCAATACTTTGGCTGCCTGATGTGAAGAGCCAGCTCATTAGAAAAGACCC
>NW_011482059.1:10890-11460 GCF_000754665.1 Bison bison bison | reverse complement strand
GCCTCATAATGTTAACAAAGTAGAGAAGTATTACCTGGACAGGATCCAGGGGAGAATGGATACCCTGAGAAATGAAACCTGTGGGCAGAGTCTCTCTTCCTGGGACTGTTTGATGGTCCTGGAGGGCACGAGTTGGGGCTGAGAGCTAAGTAAGAATTCAGTCAACCTAGTGGAACTAAAGGAACAGACACTGGTATCTGGGAGCCACCAAGAAAGTCAGGGCAGGCAGGGGGGAATCAGTTATTGGGCCTTACTTAGGGTTGGGTCTTCAAAGGTCTGCACCCTAAAATTCGTGTGACCTGAAAGTACATGGGCTATGTTGGGAACTGCAGGTCATCTTTTAATCCCCTCAAGCCCTGAAATTGGACAGAGGTGATCAAAACTGCTAGTACCTCTGGGCATCTGGCAGAAACAAGTGGGAATCTTCTCTGGAAGAAAAGAGCATCATCTTGGGCATCAAATTATTTCTACAAACAATTTTTCAAATACAATGTCTAAAATGCAAACAAAAGTAGATAGGCCAGAGACAAGGCAACAGGAATTAAAAGCAGCAGGAAAAAATAAATAGAA
>NW_011482059.1:10106-10790 GCF_000754665.1 Bison bison bison | reverse complement strand
ACCACTGGGTCACCAGAGATTTCCCTATTTTGACCTTTTTAATAGCTTTATACCAAATGGTACTGTTTTAAACTGAAAAATTAAATAATAGAAATACATTTAACAGTATGACGATAAATACTAGTAAGTATGATACAATCAACTCAAATCAAGTCATAGAGTGAGGTGAAAAGGAAGTACACTAATTGTATCATTTCTCAAAGATTAATAGATAGTTTAATAGATTATTATCTATACTATTATCTATTATCAATAGATAGTTTAAAAGATTAATAGATAGTTTGTAGAAAAAGAGAGGAATAAAAGCATTAATGACATTATAAAGCTAACCACCAGGGCTTCCCTGTTTGTCCAGTGGTACAGAATCCACTTGCCAATGCAGGAGATACGGGTTGGATCCTTGGTCTGGGAAGATCCCATCTTCCCCACTTGCTGCAGGGCAACTAAGCCATATGCCACAAGTACTGAGCCTGTGCTCTAGAGCCTGGGAGTCACGACTACTGAGCCCTTGTCCTACAACTACTGAAGTCCACACGCTCTAGAGCCCATGCTCCACAACAAAAGAAGCCACTGCAATGAGAAGCCTGAGCACCATAACTGGAGAGTAGCTCCTGCTTGCTGCAACTAGAGAAAGCTTGTGCACAGCAACAAAGACCCAGCATAGCCAAAAATAAAGAAATAAAT
>NW_011482059.1:5775-6463 GCF_000754665.1 Bison bison bison | reverse complement strand
ACCCCTGGAGTTTCTGATCTGGGGTGATGACTGAAATTTTGCATTTCTAACAAACTCCAAAGCAAAGCTGATGCTACTGATCAGAGGATCACACTTTGAGATCCACTAGTCTAGTGGACTAGAAAAGCATGTAAACAAACAAAATACAGTGTGATAAGATGATGTAATCGTACAAAAGGTACAGTAATCACAGTGTAGAAACATCAAAATCACGCACTTGGTTGGAGAAAGGTTTTAGAAAGAAGTGATGTTTCTGTTGAAGCTTGAAGAATGTAATTTAAAACAGAAACGACAAGGAAAAGTGGATGGGGAGAAAATAAGTAAAAAAATATCTGGCAGAGAGAAATGTGTATGAGAAGACATGCAGGAGGGAACTTTTCTTTTTTTACAACTGGAGAAAGGGATAACCATGGATAAGTGGTGGGAAATGAGGCCAGAAAGGGAGACAAGTCAGATACAAAGGCCTTTCTGTGCTACGCAAAGGAATTTGACTTTATCCCAAATTTTAGAGCTGTATGTTAGTGTCCATAAACAGACTTACATGTAAAAGGGCTTCCTTGGCAGCTGTTCTAGATGAGCAAGGCTGATGGTGAGACCAGAAGCAGGGGAAGCGTTAAGAAGGAACTTCCAGCAGTCCTCAGAGAAGCGACGAATGTGTGCACTATGGTACAGGCGATGGATGTGATGG
>NW_011482059.1:5007-5675 GCF_000754665.1 Bison bison bison | reverse complement strand
GCTGCAAGAGAAGCATAAAAGTAGCATCTACAGACCATGGTTACCAATGGAATACGAGCAAGTGAGAGAGGAGCCGTGGAGGACTAGAGGATGATCATTAGCGTTCCAGGCTATATGCTGAGTTGGTTAAGGGAACCATTCACCAAGAGAGGAAACACTCCACAAGGAGTCTGCTGGGTGGAGGTGACCATGCAGGGATGGATGCCTGGGGGGCTGAGGTGCCTGGATTATACCCAAGGGAAGTAAGCCAGATAACAGTTGTGAACAGCTATGAGTTGCTAATATTTCAAAGCACAAAGTGAAACTTAATGGGCAAAGTAAATCAAAATGCTTACTTATATGAAATTATAGACTCACAGACTTTTTAAAAGTAGCAAAAGTAGATTTATTTTCTTCAGCTACTTTTCTTAGAAGAGCGTGTGGCACCCTGTCTCTCCTCCTTGGCCTGGTGCATGGTCAGCCCATCTCAGAGTCAACAGTGCTGGGAAAGAAAAAAAGAGAATAGGAACGGACACCAAGTTAAAATCATTTACTTGTGATAAAATACACCTAATCAAAGGTCCGTCTAGTCAAGGCTATGGTTTTTCCAGTGGTCATGTATGGATGTGAGAGTTGGACTGTGAAGAAGGCTGAGCGCCGAAGAATTGATGCTTTTGAACTGTGGTGTT
>NW_011482059.1:0-1240 GCF_000754665.1 Bison bison bison | reverse complement strand
TGTAAGTGCCACCCCCTCCTCTCCGCTTGCAAGGAGGGATGAAAGATGCCTCCTACATCACCTCCCAGGAGAGAGACACTTTAATGACACCCTTGGGATAGCAACATATGTGTTCTCTGAAGCATTAAGGACACTCTAGACTGTTGTCTGGAAAATCTAAGCTGCAGGAAACAGGCTGATTAACTTCTCTGACAGCTGAGGAAGAGCGAGCTGGCAAGACTGGGACTAGCCAGCACTGCCCACGTTTCCTAGGAAAGAGAAAGCACCTCTCATGGGCCAGACATTGCCCCTGCCTAGGGGGAGCTAGTGCTGAGGTGCACTTCTGTCCTGTCCTGGGGGACTACCTGGAGGGATGAACACAGGACAGAAGCTGTAGCAATTCTCAGGGGCTGAAGAAATAAGAATTAACTGGAAAAGAGATGCACTCACCTTCATCAAGGGAACTACAGGGAGAGCTCCGGAGCAACGTGAGCCATTCTTATCAACTACGAAAGTGCCTGTGAAAGAAAGAATCAATTCTTAAAACCTGTAGTCACGCCCATAAAGCACTAACTCAGGTTCGTCAAGTACCAATCAAGTAAGAGTTTTTTCTACTTCCCTCACCTCTCCTTTGCCAATCCCTTTGCACTTCAACCAGGGAGGACCAAGACCTCTACTTAGTGAAATAGGGGAGAAGAAGTGAAAGCAGATGTGGATAAGGCAAGAAGTTGACCACAACTTTCTCCCCCAACTGTTACTTTCCCACCAGCCACGGTGGGGAAAGGCCTGGCTCTCAAATCAATTCCAAAGTCTGATCATCACATTAGACTGGACATTTTAATTATTGGCCATAGGGCTTTCTATCAATCATCTAAGAGTACAGAGAAAAGTCATGAGATGGCCCCAATTTTCACCTTGGACAAAATAAAATGTAAAAAACCAGGAAACAAAAGTTAAATTGTTTTACAATTATATATCACTCTTTGTCTTTCTCTGATGGACCAGGACAAAGACCCACCTCTCTGGAAGATGATATTCTCATGGAGGAAACAAAAATAAGAAAATAGTTCATTAGATAATACTCAGTGATAGTGCCATGAAGAAAAACAAAGTGGGGTGAGGAGGTATGGAGAGACAGCTGGGGGAGGAGGGGTGCTGTTTTCCATGGAGAAGCAATGAAGCAATTTCAGCAGGAACATGAGTGAGAAAGTCAGCCATCTGAAGATGGTCTTGGCAGAAAAAAAAACCGTGAGTGCAAACT
>NW_011482058.1:10890-11843 GCF_000754665.1 Bison bison bison | reverse complement strand
ACCCCACAGACCACAGCCCGCCAGGCTCCTCTGTCCATGGGATTCTCCAGGTAAGAATACTGGAGTGGGTTGCTATTCCCTTCTCCAGGGGATCTTCCCGACGCAGGGATGGAACCCGAGTCTCCTGCATTGGCAGGAGGATCTTTACCGCTAGCGCCACCTGGGAAGCCCTTCCCTACTGGTAAGGCTGCTCAATGTCCCTCTGTCGTGCAGTTTTCCCAAAGCTCAAGGACAAATTCTGGCCTCAGCCTGGACTATCTCAGGAGCCTCGGCCCCATATGTCGGGACCCAGAAACAGGGCAGCCTGGCAGTTAATGCCATCTTGACCATGAGCTTCTGTCTCCCTAACTAGAAGCCACAGTTCTACTCTCTCCTGGTCTTGGGTCTGTTTTCTGTATTGAAGGCCCTGCTGTGGGCTCCTGACTAATTCCTAAAAGCCTCTTAGCTTGGGGACCTTGCCTTAGCCTTGGTTAGCTCCCTCACAGGAGCCAGAGTCGTGCCCAAACCCCTTCCCAGGGACGGGCCCCAGCTACTGGAGGAGGGTGATGACTCTCCTCCACTGCCCGTCTGTTCTCTTGTCTCCTTAAGCATCACCTATGCCTGGGTTCCCATCACCTGCTCTGAGCACCCTTAGGGACATCTTGTTCACCCGTGTGTCCTTCCTAATGGTACCGAGGTCACACGGTCAGCTGTGCTTTGCCGTGGCTATCAGAGGTCACAGGCTCTCTTCTCTGGGGGATGGCTCTCCTCCTAGAAGCGGGGTTGATGGCTCATGTCCCTGCAGCTGAGACTGTTTCATTTACCTTTGTGCCATTCCAAGGAGGGAGGGGAACCTGTGAGATGTCAGTCCTTCCCAGCCTGCCCCCCATCTTACTACAGCCAACCTGGGCATTCCCAGATGGTTTCTTAAAAAAAAGAAAGAAAAAAGCATATATATATATATATATATGTAT
>NW_011482058.1:6713-7437 GCF_000754665.1 Bison bison bison | reverse complement strand
GGTTGAAAGGGAGAAGATGGGAGAGCTGTATAATTCAAACATTAATCAAAATAAAGCAGGAGTGGCTATATCAATAGAAGATAAAGTAGACTACAGAAAAAAAAAATTTCCAGGAGGAGAGAATATCATATAATAATAAAAGAGTAAATACACCAAGAAAACATAGCATTCCTAAATATGGATGCACCAAACCACAGAACAGCTAAATATGTGAATAGAAAACTGATAGAACTGAAAAGAGAAATAGACAAATTCACAGATAAAGTTGGAGACATCAACATTCCTCTCAACAACTAATAAACAGCTGGACAGAAAATTGGCAAAGATATACAAGAATGCAACACTACCATCAACCAGCATTTATAAAACACTCCACCTAACAAAAGAAGAATATACATTCCTTTCAAATGCTCATGGAACATATATACCAAGATAGAACATATCCTGGACCATAAAACAAACCGAAACAAAATTAAAGGATGAAATCATAGAGTTGTTTTCTTACTATGATGTAATGAAACTAGAAATCAATACCTGAAAGATATCAGGAAAATTTTTAAAAACTTGGAAATGAAACAAAACATTTCCAATAACCCATGTGACAAAAAGAAAGTCTCAAGTGAAATTTAAAAAAATACACTGAACTGAAAGTGAAAGTCGCTCAGTCATGTCCGACTCTTTGCGACCCCATGGACTATACAGTCCATGGAATTCTCCAGGCCAG
>NW_011482058.1:5711-6613 GCF_000754665.1 Bison bison bison | reverse complement strand
AATAAAGGTAAGGGCAGAAATTAATGAAGTTGAAAACAAAACAAAAAAAATAGAGAAAAGTCAGTGAAACAAAAAGCTGGTTCTTTGAAAAGACTGATAAACACTGGTTGTCATTACACAAATGTGCATATGTAACAAAATGATGCAGAACTATACACACACGTGGTACCAATGTCAGTTTTCTGGTTTTAATATTGTACTATAATTGTGTCAGATATAATCATTAGGGAAAGCTGGGTAAAGGGCTCAAGGGACCTCTCTGTACTATTAATACCTTTACAACTTCTCGTGAATCTATAATTATCTTAAAAAGTTAAACAATTTGGAAAGCATCTGTACAACTAAAATTTTGTTTATTTTACAATTATATAAAGTCCTCATAGGAAAACTTCAGGGTGCTTATAACAGATGGACCCTATTCCTTCATCTGGTTTTAATACTACATGGTTCCTTGACATTCCAAAAACCTGGTTACCTTCCTCTGAATGTTGTCTGATTTGTCAGTGTTCTTAAATATTGATGCCCCAAAGGGAGCACCTGCTTCAGATGGGATATCACCTCCCTTGTTCTAGATGCTATACTTTGGTTAATGCAGCCACAATCTTCTCTGGCTTTTTAAGTAGCCATAGCATACATTCTTGCGTTGTTTTTGGTCTTGTAAAGTGAAGTGAAGTGAAGTCGCTCAGTCGTGTCCGACTCTTTGCGACCCCATGGACTGTAGCCTACCAGGCTCCTCCGTCCATGAGATTTTCAAGGCAAGAGTACTGGAGTGGGTTGCCATTTGGTCTTGTAATCATATAAAATTTTCATATCTTTGCATATGAATGGAAAAATTTCACCATTAGTACTTATATAGTTGGTTATCATGAACTTATAGGGAGAACTTTTTTTTAATCTCTTTT
>NW_011482058.1:4797-5611 GCF_000754665.1 Bison bison bison | reverse complement strand
CGTATAAGTGGAATCATATAGTATTTGTCCCTCTGTGACTGGCTTATTTCCTTAGCATAATGTCCTTAAGGTACATCTATGTAGTAGCAGATGACAATATTTCCTTCTTTCTGTGGTTGAATAATAGTCCATTGAAAGCATATACCATTTTTCCTTATCAGTTCATCTGTTGAAAGACATTTAGGTTGTTTCCACTTCTTGGCTGTTGTGAATAATGTTGCAATGAACACAGAAATGCAAATATCTCTTTGAGATCCTGATTTCCATTCTTTTGGGTAAATACCTAGAAATAGGATTGCTAGATCATATATAATCCTTTTATTAATTTTTTGAGGAACTCTCACAGTATTTTCCATAGTGGCTATACCATTTTGCATTCTTTTTTCCTCCATTTTGTGTTCTTATTAATATCAACAGTACACAAGTGTTTTAATTACTCCACATCCTCAGTAACTATTTTTTAAATCACTTTTGTACTTTGTAGTATTTTTTCTTTTTCTTCTAATTTTATGGACATATAAATGACATATAGCACTGTATAAGTTTAAGGTGTACAGCATGATTTGACTTCCGTACATCATGAAATAAAATTATTTCTATTTGTAGATGACATGATTTTCTATGTAGAAAACCATAAAGATTCAACAGCAAAAAACCCAGTTACAACTAATAAACAAATTCTATAAAGTTGCAGGATACAAAATCAATATACAAATACCAGTTGCATGTCTATACAGTAAGAATGAAGTATCTGAAAAAGAAGTTAAGAAAAATATCTCATTTACAATAGCATCAAAAATAACACAATACATAA
>NW_011482058.1:0-1301 GCF_000754665.1 Bison bison bison | reverse complement strand
AGCAACAGCATGCTACCTAGGTCTTTTTTTGTTACTGTTGTTGTCAGTGGCCCCCAAGCAGTTAAAGCATGCTGGGTCCTGTCAGTGGTCTGAGGCGAGACAGAAGCCAGGCCCTTGGGTAGCCTCTTCTGAAAAGTCAGAACATTGGATAAGCAGTCTAGTCTTCTCTTTCCCTCCCTCTGGAGAAGCCAGGAGCTGGGAGTTTCCTCATGAGCTTATGGCACTATGCCAGGGACTATGGTAAGAGGATGCCACAAAATTTCCTACTGGCTTTAATATAGCTGGTTTCATGCTTGCCTGGTGTACAGGGACTTTTTAACTGGTTTCTGGATTTGTTATAAAGGGGTTTCTTATCCACGTTCTGTCGATGTCTCCGTGGGAGGAAGGTCCTGTTTTGCCTTTTTGCTGACATCATTATGCCTCAGCTTTTGAGCCAAGGCCATTCTTCCTTGGTAGCTCCCACACAGAGTCTGAGTATGGTGGGGGTATCAGGCCCTTGCCATGACTGTGCAGCGTGGAACTCCTGTAATGAGCAATCTTCTCTGTGGAGCTCCCTGTAATACAAGGCTAAGACTATCACGTGTTTTTTGCATTCTGAAGCTGGCTCTGCCCAGTCTGGCATTCTCCCTGTTTTATCTTTCACAAGCATTACCTACCAATAAACCTCCTCACCCCTAACTCTGTCTTAACATCTGTTCCTGGAAGACTCAACTCATAAACAAGTCTGAGATCACAGTCTTGTGGCTCTGCCTCAGTCTTCATTCTTGGCTGACATTGATCACTCAGTGAATATCTTCTGGGGGAAGTTGTTCCAAGTGGTCTCTCTTCAGTTCATCCTCTGTTGCCACCAATTTACTTGTGGCAAAGACTGACTGGCTGTTTACCAATTCTCCTTGGGAACACTGCTAGACTACATTTCCCACCCTCCCTTTCTGTCAGGTGAATATCAAAGAAAATATGTTTATTTTCTTCTCTTGGCACTTGTAGAGGTTCAGACATGTTGGAAAGAGTGTATGATAGACTTCGAGATGTATGATTAGTGTTTCCTTTTTCTTGGTTCTCTCATCAAGAAGGAATCATATTTCAATTAACTTGGAAAAATGGACTCTGAGAGACTAGATAGAGAGATATGCCCTCAGAGGGCAAAGAAAGACAATACCGTGTTGGTTTGAAAAACCTGACTAGGGACTGTTTAATGGGATGAATGGGGGCTAGAGTTATTGTTCATCCCTGCCGCCATCTGGAGGTAATGTTAGAGTGTTCACTACCACAGGGCTCCGATAACAGAAGGACTCGTGCTT
>NW_011482057.1:18312-19004 GCF_000754665.1 Bison bison bison | reverse complement strand
AGTAGGGTGCTCAATAAATTAATATTATATGAATTAATAAGCAAATGAATGAATGAATTGGAATTCAAAGTTGAGGAGCTTTTAGGGAAGAGAGAGTAAATGTGTTGTAAATAGAACAACTCACCCACTTCTAGGAACATTGATATGGGGGACATGGAAAAGGAAATAGTTGCCACTTGATAGGATTTTAGGCAAAGCAGTGTCTTCATGGGAGAACTAGAGTTCCTAGATCAAGAAAGTGAAAGGAGTAAGGCAAATGCTAACAAGTATGAATGGGGAAATTAACAGTAACACAATAATTGTGGGAGATTTTAATATCACACTCATACCTATGAATAGGTCAAGCAAACAGAAAATTAGCAAGGAGATACAAACTTTAAATGATAAAATGGACTTGTTAGACCTAATTGATATCTAAATTACATTTCACCCCAAAACAATGAATTTCATCTTTTTCTCAAGTGCACATGGAACATTCTCCAGAACAGATCACATCCTGGGCCATAAATCTAGCCTTGGTAAATTTTTAAAAATTGAAATCATTTCAAGCATATTTTCTGATCACAATGCAGTAAGATTAGATGTCAACTACAGGAAAAAAAACTATTAAAAAAAAACAAACATATGGAGGCTAAACAACACACTTCTGAATAACCAACAAATCACAGAAGAAATCAAAATATGCATAGAAA
>NW_011482057.1:15673-18080 GCF_000754665.1 Bison bison bison | reverse complement strand
AAATAGGACAAATTCTTAGAAAAGTATAACTTTCCAAAACTGAACCAGAAAGAAATAGAAAATCTTAACAGACCCATCACAAGCACAGATATTGAAACTGTAATAAAAATCTTCTAACAAACAGAAGCCCAGGACCAGATGGCTTCACAGGTGAATTCTACCAAAAATTTAGAGAAGAGCTAACACCTATCCTACTCAAATGCTTCCAGAAAATTGCAGAGGATGGTAAACTGCCAAACTCATTATATGAGGCCACCATCACCCTAATACTGAAACCAGACAAAGATGCCCCCCCCAAAAACAAGAAAAGAAAACTACAGGCCAATACCACTGATGAACATAGATGCAAAAATCCTCAACAAAATTATATCAAACAGAATCCGACAACATATTAAAAAGATCATACATCATGACCAAGTGGGCTTTATCCCAGGGATGCAAGAATTCTTCAATATTTGCAAATCAATCAATGTGATACACTACATTAACAAATTGAAAGATAAAATCCATATGATTATCTCAGTAGATACAGAGAAAGCCTTTGACAAAATTCAACATTCATTTATGATAAAAAGTCCTACATAAAGCAGGCATAGAAGGAACGTACTTCAACATGATAAAAACCATATATAATAAACGCACAGCAAACATTATCCTCAATGGTGAAACATTGAAAGCATTTCCCCTTAAGTCAGGAACAAGACAAGGGTGCCCACTTTCACCACTACTATTCAACATTGTTTTGGAAGTTTTAGCCACAGCAACCAGAAAAGAAAAATAAATAAAAGGAATCCAGTTTGGAAAAGACGTAAAACTCTCACTGTTTGCAGATGGCATGATCCTCTACATAGAAAATCCTGAATACACCACCAGAAAATTACTAGAGCTAATCAATGAATATAATAAATTTTCAGGTTATAAAATTAACATACAGAAATCTCGTGCATTCTTATACACTAACAATGAGAAAACAGCAAGAGAAATTAAGGAAACAATTCCATTCACCATTGCAATGAAAAGAATAAAATACTTAGGAATAAATCTACCTAAAGAAACAAAATACCTATATATAGAATACTATAGAACACTGATGAAAGAAATCAAAGATGATGCAAATAGATGGAGAAGTATACCATGTTCATGGATTGGAAGAATCAATATATTGAAAATGAGTATACTACCCAAAACAATCTAGATTCAATGCAATCCTTATCAAGCTACCAATGGTATTTTTCACAGAACTAGAACAAATAATTTCACAGCTTGTATGGAAATTAAAAAAAACCCTCGAATAGCCAAAGCTATCTTGAGAAAGAAGAATGGAACTGGAGAAATCAACCTTCCTGACTTCAGTCTATGCTACAAAGTTACTGTCATTGAGACAGTATGGTACTGGCACAAAGACAGAAATATAGATCAATGAAACAAAATAGAAAGCCCAGAGACAAATCCATGCACCTATGGACACCTTATCTTTGACAAAGGAAGCAAGAACATACTATGGAGAAAAGACAATCTCTTTCACAAGTGGTGCTGGGAAAACTGGTCAACCACTTGTAAAAGGATGAAACTAGAACAATTTCAAACACCATACACAAAAATAAACTCAAAATGGATTAAAGATCTGAATGTAAGGCCAGAAACTATGAAACTCCTAGAGAAAAATATAAGCAAAACACTGTCTGACATAAATCACTACAGGATCCTCTATGACCCACCTCCCAGAGTAATGGAAATAAAAGCAAAAATAAACAAATGGGACCTAATTAAACTTGAAAGCTTTTGCACAACGAAGGAAACTATAAGCAAAGTGAAAAGACAACCTTCAGAATGGGAGAAAATAATAGCAAATGAAGCAACTGACAAAGAATGAATCTTAAAAATATACAAGCAGCTCAGGTAGCTCAATTCCAGAAAAATAAATGACCCAATCAAAAAACAGCCCAAAGAACTAAACAGACATTTCTCCAAAGACATACAGATGGCTAACAAACACATGAAAAGATGCTCAACATCACTCATTATCAGAGAAATGCAAATAAAAACCACAATGTGGTACCCTCTCACATTGGTCAGAATGGCTGCTATCCAAAAGTCTACAAGCAATAAATGCTGGAGAGGGTGTGGCAAAAAGGGAACCTTCTTACACTGTTGGTGGGAATGCAAACTAATACAGCCATTCTGGAGAACAGTGTGGAGGTTCCTTAAAAAACTGGAAATAGAACTGCCATACGACCTAGCAATCCAACTGCTGGTCATACACACCGAGGAAACCAGAATTGAAAGAGACACATGTACCCCCATTGTTCATTGCAGCACTGTTTACAATAGCTAGGACATGAAAGCAACCTAGATGTCCATCGGCAGACAAATGGATAAGAAAGCTATGGTACCCATACAGAATGGA
>NW_011482057.1:12978-14984 GCF_000754665.1 Bison bison bison | reverse complement strand
CCAGTACAATATTGTAAAGTAATTAGCCTCCAATTAAAATATATAATTTTTTAAGAAACAAATATATATTGTAAAAATACCTATAACCATATGAATGTGAAAAAAATTAAGCTACCTATGTGGAAAGAACAAAAAAACTTGCAGAAAATTTAATAGAATATACAGATAATTTATTAGAATTTATAAGTTCATGTATAAAGATTGGTGTTTAAAAGTAAGTTTAAAATTCAAGTGCATCCTCTAAAAATAAATGTAGCTAATGTAATTTAAATGAATAACTTTTAGAATTTTTAAAAAAATAATAGACCCATAGGAAGAATCTGATAAAAATTGTGTGGCTGATACTGATGATTATTTAATGAAACGTTGAACACCAGTCTCAACATTTTAAGATCTTAAATTATGTGCCTAAGGACCTGGACACATATGCTAGCTTAGAATAGAAATATTTAATATCAAGAGTGAAAAATATTTCCAAAATTTTAGTGGCATTGAAATCAAATTTCCAAATTGGTTGTATCACCAGGCACACTGATTCTAAAATTCATTTAGAGCAGGGGGTCTCAACTTTGGTACTATTGACATTTGAAGCCAGTTTAGCCTTAATTGTGGGATGCCATTCTGTGCATTGTTAGATATTTAGCAGCATCTCTGGTGTGTGTCCTCAAGTTATCTTTCATGTCAATCAAACTTGTCTGGAGACATCAACAAACATCCCACTGTGAGCAAAATCACCCCTAACTGAGAATCATTGACCTAGGGGGATGAAAATATCCAAGATTGTTTTGAAAAAATATAGAGGGCTTTCTCTACCAGATTTTAGGTTATAATGTTAAACTTTAGAGGTTAAGAATGTATATTTGAAAAAAAAAAGAAGTAAAATGAATAAGTTGAGAATATAGGTAGTTTTTCTGGTAATGGATTGTAAGCTTCAGTAGACAATGTAGAAAAAGTTCAGGAGGTTGTGAGGAGTGGAGAAAAGGGGTCAAAATATAATTTGCAAAGTTATATGCAGATTAGAGACTTGGGATTTCTGGATTTCTTTAGGTGACTGAAGTAAACAGAGATAAAGGGTATAAAGAGATGGTCCTAATAACATAAAAGCAGATAATGATTGTGAGGTTGTTGAGTGTTGGGGTTGAGGAAGAGGTGGGAATCCTGCAAGGAACACAGAGAGATATGGGGCAAATTCTTTATTTATGTAATGGAAAGATGGAGACCAGAGTAGGGGGTATGGCTCCCTCCTAACTCCTGGAGAGCAAGGAGTGCTAGGATTCACTTTCAGTTCTTATGTATCATAGTGTTGAATTCCAGGGATCCCTTTTGACTACTTGCAAAAGGAAAAGTGATATTTCTTGCATATGCTGTTTATGCTTCAGCCATACTTTCTTTACTTGCTGCTCCTCAGTCTGGTATGCTTTTTCAGATTTCGTTGCTTTCTATAAAAGTCTCTATTCCTGGCATATTCTCTAAAATATCCCCACCTAACTGGAGTGCTCCTACTCATTTTTCAAGACTCAGTTTAGGCATCTATTTTAATACAAAGTCTTCCCTTATCCCTTGCATTTGAGGCAGTTTTAAGTACTTCCTCCCACTGTGTTCCTTAGCATTCTATAAATATACCATCATAACATTAAACTTTTATTGATATTTTATTAGGATGGTGTAGATTCATTTGTAGTTTTAAGACATAACACAAAAGTTTTTCCCAATTGTAACATCCTGCAAAATTATAATACAGTATAGCAACCAGGATGTTGTCATTAGTATAGGTCATCTATCTTTTTCAGATTTCCCCAGTTTTATCTGTATTCGTGTGTGTGTATTTAGTTATATGCAGTATTATCATATGTGTAGGTTCTTGTATCCACCACCACAGTCAAGACACAGAATAATTCCTTTACCACAAGGATCCCTCTTGTTGCTCTTTTATAGCCACAGCCCTCTATTCTACCTCCTGCAACCCAACTCCTGACAACCATGGATATGCTCTCTATTTCTAAAAT
>NW_011482057.1:12173-12444 GCF_000754665.1 Bison bison bison | reverse complement strand
AGAAGGTAATTTAATATATAGTATAATTGTTGTTTGGTCAGTAAATTGTGTCTGACTCTTTGCGACCCCATGGACTACAGCCTCCTAGGCTCCTCCGTCTATGACATTTCCCAGGCAAGAATACAGGAATGGGTTGTCATTTCCTTCTCCAGGGGATCTTCCTGACCTTGGGATTGAACCTGCATCTCCTAAATTGGCAGGTGAATTCTTTACCACTGAGCCACCAGGGAAGCCCCATATAGTATCATACTTCATTTTAATTATATGATTC
>NW_011482057.1:9514-12073 GCF_000754665.1 Bison bison bison | reverse complement strand
GATTCAAAAACAGATAATATACACGTATTATAGCTGATGTCAAATTGATGTACCTAATCAGATACTAAACTATTAAAATTTGGAGTCCCCATCAGAAATCTTAACATATTCTCCAGTCCTGTGTTTGGAAAGTAAACAAGCTATTTCCAGATGTCAGCTTTCTTAAAAGGAAAAAAAATTCTGTGAATTGCAGGCTTCTGACTAACACAGATTTTGACTCTCATCTGAGGACTGTAATGGGACCTTTGTCTTACTTAACACAGAAGGGAAATCCTAATAAGTTTATCGGGACTTCAGGGTTTCAAACAACTTTTTGAAAAGACAAAATATGCTCTTATTTCTTTACTAATGTTGAAAGTTGCAGTCTTTTCAAATCCATTCATAATGGCCTACCACAAGATTGGATGCAGCTTTAAGAACATGAAAATACAGAGCATCTTGTAATATATTTCAATAGAATGTTATTGCTAAAAGAAAGGAAATTGTTTTCTTACTAGAAATAAGATAATATTGCAGGATTTAATTTTTAAGTAGGAATTTCCTTTTGAACTCATCCCCAGTCCCTGGCAAAGATATTTGCTATGATGCCCTTTACCTGGAATTATCCTTTCCCCTGCTCCTGTAAGCCATTACTTCAGACAATCACTCCTACTTTCATGTCTATAGATTCAAGTCTGCATATATGTCGCAAACTGTTCTGAGTGACCCTGGGCAAGAGGTATGTAGGAAATTCCTCCTGAAAATGTGTTTGGCTCAGTATCAAGTGTCCCTTTTGTTGCTGACGCCCTGTGTATATCACTCAGATCCCTTAAATAGATAGCAGCTTTTTGCGGCCCTGATATTTTTGGTCTAGGATTTTTGTTCCCCAGTCAGCAAGCCTGGGTTTCTGATCTCTGCTAATTGTTCTCTTAGATATAATCCACTTTCTGGACTTTATTTTGGTTCGTCCTGCAGGATTTGGATGATGCAACTTAATGTCTGGAAGTGAACTGTCTAACTTTGTCTAACTTTGTTTTATAGAGGGGTAAACTACTCGGCCTCTTTTTTTTTCTCTCTGGCCCTGTTATATCTGTCTTTTTCTCTTGGTCTTAGATGACCTCCTTGAAATTCTCTCTGGCTTACTCAAAGTATTATCTCTCTTACAGTCTAATAAAATCCCCAGCCAGATACTCTCCCAATCTTTTCAAGTCTCTGAATTACAAGTGTCATAACACAAACTTTGTGGGCAGGGACATGAGATAATTCTTAAGATAAAATATTTTTATTGTGATAATATCTCAACCACATGATATGAAGGCATGAACCTTGAATGTGTAGTACCCAGACCAATCATAACTAAATATACAATGCATTCAAACATCTACTAAGATAGTAGCTTAACAGTAGAGGAAAAATTTTAAAATTCCTATGAAACTGTTAAAAATACCAAAGGGATGAATATTCCTTTAGAAAATAGAATGAATAACTTTGTATACAAGGTCATAAAGTTGTAGACATTTCAAGGATAGCTAAAACAAGAGCTATTG
The DNA here is from genome assembly GCF_000754665.1 of Bison bison bison. Lineage (NCBI taxonomy): Eukaryota > Metazoa > Chordata > Mammalia > Artiodactyla > Bovidae > Bison > Bison bison. Next base: position 10,547 of record NW_011482057.1, on the reverse strand, counting down.
AGTATAACTTAAAAATAATATTTTCTAGAGACTTTTAGTTAGAAAAGTAATGTAAAATGGACTCTTTTATTCCATAAGAATTCAGTAAAAAAATATTCTGTCCTAACTGAGGAGAACCTATTCGTAGGGGTACTTAACTTTCTTACATTGCTATTTGTGTTATTTTTTGTCTGTTTTAGTCATGAAAAACAAAAGATATAAGGACTTTTAATTGTTGCTTCAGTGTCAGAAAGGCAAACCAAAATCATCCTTGTGCCTAGCAGGAAGCAATTAAAGAACAAATTGCTTCTGTCACTGTGAGGTAGATGTAGGAGTCAAAAAAACAGACCTGAATACAATTTCATAATTCAGGCAATCCCGGTGGTATATACCAAGGGAATAAACAGAATTGGAAAGAGTAAAGTTTATATATGTGTGTGTATGTTTGTATAAAAAGTTTGGAAAAATCAGCTAAGGAAGGTATAATCTAGGATATATCAAAATTTGAAATGTGATATTTGTTCCTTAGAGTGCCAAGAGCATAAAAGATAAGTCATTAGTTCAATGTCCCGTAACTAATAAGTGGAGAGGCTAAGATTTTAATGAAGAGGCTGACTACAAAGTTGTCTAGGCTGTTAATCACTGTGCTATATTATCTCTAATATATAAACCATGCCTTTAATTATCCTGGGTCTTTTCCTGCTCTAACTCTAGCACTTGCAGTAGAAGCTTCTGACAATTTGGGAATGTGTCAGTGCATACAGACAAATCTCTAACTGCACAGATGATGTTTTTATGCCAGACTTTTCATGAAAATATCAGATATTTTTTTGCTGAGAACTATAGGAGTCAGCTAGAATTTATTCTTATGTGGTATTAAACATCTACAGGGTATACTTCTACAAGACTTTCAGGTTGACTAAAGAAGGCTTTCAACAACCTGAAGACTATTGATATTCAGGACTATGTGGCATATGATACAAAACATTCAGCCTCTCAAAAACTCATTCAGGACCAGCCTCTAAATTAGGCTGTGGCCATATCTTCCACAGAA
>NW_011482057.1:6940-8831 GCF_000754665.1 Bison bison bison | reverse complement strand
TATATGTGTTAGTATACTGTATTGGTGTTTTTCTTTCTGGCTTACTTCACTCTGTATAATAGGCTCCAAAGATCACCTACCTCATAGGGACTTTATGAGGACTCTATAAAAATGCATATAAAGCAGTTTTCACTTACATAATAAGTATTCTATAAATATTAAACACTAACACATACTTGATAGATACAGATGTAGATAGATAAATAGGTAGATAGAAAGACAGACAGAGACCCTAGATCTTAGAGTCTTGGAGGGCCTTGTAAACTACGGTAAGAATTTGAATACTCTTTATTCTAGGGTATTTGAAAGATATTGAATGTTTTTAAGAAGAAAAGTAACAACATTACTTTGTAATTTTTATTGAAATATAGATGAAGTAAAATATGTTGATTTCAGGTGTATTACATAATGGTTTCATGTTTGCATATATTATGAAGTGATCACCATGATAAGTCTAATAATCATCTGTCTCCATACAAAGTTTTTACAATACTTTTGACAGTATTCTTTATGCTGCATATTATATCCTGGCGACTTATGTATTATATAACTGGAGGTTTGTACCTCTTAATCTTCTTCAACTATTTCACCTACCTCCATCCCCCACCCTTCTGGCAACCACCCATTTGTTCTGTGTATCTATTAGTCTATTTTCACTTTGTTTATTTGTTTTGGTTTTTAAATTCTACATATCCATTGGATCATGGAGTATTTGTCTTTTTCTGTCTGACTTATCTCACTTAGCATAATACCCTCTAGATCCATCCATATTGTTGCAATTGACAAGATTTCATTTTATATTTGGCTGAGTAACATTCCATTGTGTATTGCAATATGTATACACACACACAGTATCACATTTCTCTATTCATTTCTCTATCAATGAATATTTAGGTTGATCCCAATCTTTTCTATTATGAATAGTGGATAATGCGGCAGTGAATATTGGAGTGAATATATCTTTGTAAGATGTTTTTGTTTTTTTGTCATGAATATCCAGAAGTGAAATTGCTTGATCACATAGCAGTTCTATTTTTTATTTTTTTGAGGAATATCCATTCTGTTTTCCATAATGGCTGCACTGATTTTCAATTTCACCAACAGTGTATGAGTGTTCCCTTTCTTCACAGCCTTGCCAACACTTGTTATTTGTTGTCTTTTGGATGACAGGCACTATGACAGATGTAAGGTGGTATCTCATTATAGTTTCCATTTGCATTTCTCTAATATTAATTTTTCTTTCTGATAGTTCCTTGTTAGTGTACAGAATTGCAATGAATTTCTGTACATTAATTTTGTGTCCTGTAACTACTGAATTCATTTATTAATTCTAGTATATTTTATGGTATTTTTAGGACTTTCTATATATGATATCATGTCATTTATGAAAAGTGACAGTTTTTCTTCTTCCTTTCTGATTTGGATTCTTTTTATTTATTTATTTATTTTTTGTTTGGTTACTATGGCTAGGACTACCAATGCAATGTTGAGTAAAAATGGCAACAGTGGGCATCCTTGCTTCGTTTCTGATGTTAGAGGAAATGCTTTCACCTTTTTACCCTTGAGTATGTTAACTGTGGGTTTTTCATATATGACATTTATTATATTGAGATATGTGCCCTCTATACTCACTTCGTTGAGAGTTTCTTTTTATCATCAATGGATGTTAGGTTTTGTTAAATGCTTTGTTCTGCATCTAAAAATCATATGATTTTTAGTCTTCAATTGTTAAAGTGGTGTATCACATTGATTTATTTGCATATATTGAACCACATCCTTGTATTCCTGGGATAAATACCACTTGATCATAATATGTGATCCTTTTAAAGTATTGTGGTTTTTTTTAAATTTTATTTTATTTAACTTTACAATATTGTATTGGTTTTGCCAT
>NW_011482057.1:4513-5429 GCF_000754665.1 Bison bison bison | reverse complement strand
ATTTATTTTATTTTATTTTATTTTTTTTAAGTGGAAAAGGAGGGCAGAAAAGGTATTTTGAGTAATGCAGTGTAAGAAGAACTCAACCCACCGATGCTGGCTTTGACAGAGACCATAAGCAGAGGGATGTGAGTATCTTAGAAGCTGGAAAAGTAGAGGAAACATATTTTCCCATAGAGCAGGAGAAATACAGCCATGTCCATACTTTGATTTTAGCTCAGGGAGAATAATGTCCAGACTCTGACCTACAGAATTTTAGGAGAATAAATTAATGTTATAAACCAACTAAGTTCCTGGTGATTTGTTACAGTGGCCATAGGAAACTAAGATGGAACCTGATAGATGAGCTCACTTTTACAAATATTGAGTTTTCAATGCTTTTGCAGTAGGCAGATGACCACATGGAAAAGTCAGGAAGATGTCTTAAATACAGATGCAGAATTAAGAGTTACTACAGATGATAACTAGAACAATGGGAGCAAATTAAATTACTTATGGGGAATGAATAAGTTTAGAAGAAGAAAGGACTTAACTCCAATAGTTAGTGAATTGAATAGGGGAAGAAGCCAGTAAGGAGGCTGAGAAGGAGCAGAGTTACGCATGATAAAATGAGAGCAAGCCTCATAAAACCAAAGGAAGAGAATGTTTCAAGGAGGGTCATTGGTAATCAAGGCTGATGATTAGACTAGTGAAATAAAGACTAGAAATCATATATTAGATTTTAAGACAGAGGTAATTGGTTATACTAGTAAGAGCATTTTGGGTGAAATAGTAGGTGTTCAGTTCAGTTCAGTCCAGTCGCTCAGTCGTGTCCGACTCTGCGACCCCATGAGTCGCAGCACGCCAAGCCTCCCTGTCCATCACAAACTCCCGGAGTTCACTCAGACTCACCTCCATCGAGTCAGTGATGCCATCC
>NW_011482057.1:0-387 GCF_000754665.1 Bison bison bison | reverse complement strand
TGTTAGCATTTGTCTTACATACTGCGGTGCTCCCGTGTTGGGTGCATATATATTTATAATTTTTATATCTTCTTCTTGGATTGATCCTTTGATCATTATGTAGTGACCTTCTTTGTCTCTTTTCACAGCCTTTGTTTTAAAGTCTATTTTATCTGATATGAGTATTGCTACTCCTGCTTTCTTTTGGTCCCTATTTGCATGGAAAATCTTTTTCCAGCCCTTCACTTTCAGTCTGTATGTGTCCCCTGTTTTGAGGTGGGTCTCCTGTAGACAACATATGTAAGGGTTTTGTTTTTGTATCCATTCAGCCAGTCTTTGTCTTTTGGTTGGGGCATTCAACCCATTTACGTTTAAGGTAATTACTGATAAGTATGATCCCGTTGCCAT
>NW_011482056.1:12451-13314 GCF_000754665.1 Bison bison bison | reverse complement strand
TGTGTACATGAAAAAGAAAGAACTCAAAATAACAATCTAACTTTACATATTGAGAAATTAGAAAAACAAGAGCAAACTAAACCCAAAGCTAGCAGAAGGAAGAAAATAATAAAGATTAGAGACAAAATAGAGAACAAAACATAATAGAAAAAACAATGAAATGAAGTTTGTTTTTTGAAAAGATCAACAAAATTGACTAACCCTTACCTGATTTAACTTAGAAACAAAGAGAGACGATTCAACTAAAATCAGAAATGAGAGAGGAGATATTAGAGATGATGGCAGAGACATAAAGAAAAGGTTATAAAAGGATACTCTGAAAATTATGTACCAAAAGGTTGGATAACTTAGAAAAAAATGAATAAATTCCTAGAAGCACTCAACCTACCAAGACTGAATCATTAAAAAATAGCAAATCTGAACTCACTGACAGCAAGTTAGAATATAGAATCACTAATCAAAACTTCCTAACCAAAAAAGTCCAAGACCAGATGGCTTCACTGCAAATTTTTACCGAATATTTAAAGAAGAATTAATACCAATCTTCCTAAAACTATTCTGAAAAACAGAAGCAAAGGGAACACTTCTAAGCTCATTCTATGAGGTCAGCATTACCTTTATACCAAAGCCAAAGACAATACAAAAAAGAAAACAGATCAACATTTCTGATGAATATTGATGCAAGAATTCTCAACAAAATACTAGCAAACCAAATTCCACAGCACATTAAAACAATTATACGTCATAATAAGGTGAAATTTATTCTTTGAATACAAGGATGGCTCAACATACAAAAATCAATAAATGTAATAAAACACGTTAGCGTTATGAGTGACAACTACATGATCATCTGAATTAAGGCA
>NW_011482056.1:10970-11221 GCF_000754665.1 Bison bison bison | reverse complement strand
GTGGGATGATCCAGAGGGATGGTATGGGGAGGGAGGTGGGAGGGGGGTTCAGAATGGGGAACATGTGTACACTCGTGGTGGATTCATGTTGATGCATGGCAAAACCAATACAATATTGTAAAGTAATTAGCCTTCAATTAAAATAAATAAATTTAAATTAAAAAAAAAAAACTACATTGAGGTATCACCTCACACCAGTCGGTATGGCCATCATCAAAAAATCTACAAACAATGAATGCTGGAGAGAATGT
>NW_011482056.1:9102-9651 GCF_000754665.1 Bison bison bison | reverse complement strand
CTTTGTGCACTGTTGTTGGGACTGTATAATGTTGAAACCATTATGAAAAAACATTATGGAGTTATAGAATTTCAATTCTGCAAAATGAAAATGTTCTGGAGATCTTTTGTACAGCAATGTGAAAATATTTAACACTGTTAGTATGAGTCACACATTCATGTCTTTTTGTGATGCCGTGGACTGTAGCCTGCCAGACTCCTCTGTCCATGGAATTTTCCAGGCAAGAATAGTGGAGTGGGTTACCATTTCCTTCTCCAGGGAATCTTCCCAACCCAGGGATCAAACCCAGTCTCCCTCATTGCAGGCATATTCTTTACCATATGAGCCACCAGGGAAGCCCCTTTTAACACTGTTAAGAAGTGAAGTCGCTCAGTTGTGTCTGACTCTTTGCGACCCCATGAACTGTAGCCTGCCAGGCTCCTCTGTCCATTGAATTCTCCAGGCAAGAATACAGGAATGGGTTGCCATTTCCCTCTCCAAACACTGTTAATATGTAAACTTAAAAATGGTTAAGATGGAAAATTTTATTTACGTGTTTCTTACCAAAAT
>NW_011482056.1:7768-9002 GCF_000754665.1 Bison bison bison | reverse complement strand
CTTACCAAAATTTCTTTAAAAAATCAATGGCTCTGAGATCTGACTGACTGAAAACTGGTCATTGGTTTGAGTATGTTCATGAGCTGAGAGATCTATGACAAGTATGTTATAGTGGTGTTTCAGTATTTCCAATTATTAAAAAAGAAAATAACATAGTACCTCTCACACAAGTTTGCTGTCAGAAGCAAATGAGATAAACTATGTCAAAGCACTTAACCACAGTACTAGATAGTATTTGTTAGCAATGATTGCTAGTTCAGGACACCTTTAGGCTACAGTTCCAGAGTAAGGGTTTTTATGTGATGAGGAAAGCAAAGCCTGAACTCTGATGACCAACATACTCTTTTCTCACAGGCCTTAGGTGAGTCAGAGAAGCAGGGTCATGAAGGTGTACAGATAGGATATTTCTGATACTCTGCCTATCTCCTTTAAGGCAGCCAGCTACATCTCTGGTTGGCCAAAACTTTATCTATTTAATCCTCTGAATTTACCAGAGAAAGAATTAAAGGTGTTAGGAGCATACCCCTAACTTAAGGATCACAATGCTCCCTCTTCTACCTGCAATGAGGGAGACCCAGGTTCTATTCCTGGGTCAGGAAGATCCCCTGGAGAAGGAAAGAGCAACTCACTCCAGTATTTTAGCCTGGAGAATCCCATGGACAAAGGAGCCTGGTGGGCTACAGTCCATGGGGTTGCAAAGAGTCAGACATGACTGAGCAGCTTTCACTTCACTTCTAACTCCACAAAGAGGAGCATTCCTGAGGGTCAGAGGAGACAGGGTAGTATGGTGTGGAGCTTAAGAACAAGTTTAGATTGACAGAACTTGGGAACTGCCCCTTATCTATGAGATCTTAGGCAAGATTTTAACCCAGCTATGGCTCAATTTCCTCACTTGTTGAACTCGTGTTACAAATGTGTAAAATCCTCACTAGATTGTTGTGTGGCTCAAATGAGATAACCTATGCAACACCTAGCATAATGCCTGGCACAGATAAGCATTCAATAAAATGTAGCTGTTAATGTTAGCAAGGTGATCCTTGGGCCACAGTTCTGGATAGTAGAGCTTTTGATGTAATGCACTTGGAACCATTGAACTTTCATATCCTTGGAACAAGCATATCATATCCTCACTCCATTGCGTCCTTGGTTGTATTCATGTCTCTGGAGCATTTAGTGAGAATTGGATGGAAGCTCATACCCTGAACAGGACTAGAGAGGATAGTTGGACTACCTC
>NW_011482056.1:4829-7668 GCF_000754665.1 Bison bison bison | reverse complement strand
ACCTCTGCTCTAGATGCAAAGAAAAGTACTCTCTTTCCCTGAGTTAGAGGGTTCCCTGATCTTTGATTTTAGAGGCCCTGGGCCTAGCACAATGAGGCCAAGAAAGCTGCTTAGCATATGTTTAGCATTATAAGCCTTAGACCTACGAGGAGCCTTAGGAAGATGGTATCCTTAGGTAATTTCCATCTTTGCCCCTTCTATCACTATTTTCCTATAACATTAGTCTGCTTTTTTTGTGATTATAACTTTGGTTGGTTGGTTGGCTGCTAAGTCGTGTCTGACTCTGCGACCCCCATGAACTGTAGCCCACCAGGTTTCTCTGTCCATGGGATTTCCCAGGCAAGAATACCGGAGTAGGTTGACATTTCCTTCTCCCAGGGGACCTTCCCAAACTAGGTTTTAAACCCAGGTCTCCTGTATTGGCAGGTGGATTCTTTACCACTGAGCCTTATTGACAAATAATTCACATATCATTCAATTTACCCATTTATTTTTTTTTCAATCAGTAGAATCCTTCCCCTCTCAGCTTTATTGAGATATATAAATTCACCCATTGAAAATGGTTTTCAGTATAATCACAAAGTTGTGAAACATCAGCATCATCTAGTTTTGTAATATTTTCATCATTCCTAAAGAAAACACTGCACCTATTGAGCAACCCTCTGTCCCTTCCCCCAGCCCCTAGCGAACAATAATCTTTCTGTCTCTGTAAATTTGCCTATTCTAGATATTTCATGTAAATTAAATTATATGATATATGGCCTTTTGTGTCTGGCTTATTTTATTTACCATGTTTTCAAGGTTCATCCATGTATCAGAATTTCATTCCTTTTATATGGCTATACTATAATTTGTTTATCTGTTCATCAATTGATGGATATTTGGGTTGTTTAAACCTTTTGGCAATTATGAAAAGTGCTTCTGTGAATTTTCATGCACAATTCTTTAATACTTGTTTTTATTTTTGGGGAGAGGGCGTATGGGTAGGAGTAGACTTGCTGGATCATATGGTAACTATATGTTTAACTTTTGGGGGGAATTGCCAAGCTGTTTCCCACAGTAGCTGTATGATTTTATATTCACACCAGCTTATTGATCATTTACATATCTTCTTTGGAGAAATATTCACTTAAATCCTTTGCCCATTTTAAAACTGGGTCATGTGTCTTTTTTGCCCTTGAGTTGTAAATGTTCTTTATATAGTCTGGATATTAGGCCCTTACCAGATATATAATCTGTAAACGTTTCCTTCCATTCTATGGGTTGTCTTCTCACTAACTTGATAGTATCTTTTGATGCACACAAGTTTTTAATTATGAAGTCCAGTTTGTATATTTTTTCTTTTGTTGCTTGCTTGTGCTTTTGTTGTCATGTCTAAAACACACTGCATAATCCAAGGTCATGAAGATGTATCTTTAAGTACTCTTCTATGAACTTTATGTTCTTTAGCTCTTATATTTAGATATTTAATGCATTTTGGGTTCATTTTTGAACATGGTGTGGAGTGAAGTAGGGGTTCAACTTCTCTCTTCTACACGTGGACATTCAGTTGTTCTTAACCCACATTTAATTCCTTAAACATTCTGAACATTTTTATGCCTCTTAATTTTCTATGTCTTCTGCCTCTGCTTTCCCTCTGGGGAAGTTTCTTACCTTGGCTCTTTGCATGCCTGGCTCCTTCTGATCTTTTAGGTCTCATGTCAAATATCACCTCAGAGCCTTTCTGAACTACTTCACCTAAAGTTGTCCTTATTCATACCTCAACACCTTACCTTATGATCAAATTTTATTTTTGTTTTAGACATTATCATTTTATTTTATTAGCTCACTTGTTTGTTTGTTTTCTAAATTTCTTCTTCACTAGAATGTGAGCTTGGTGAGAGCAAGGATCTTGTATTTCTGATACACAACACATGGTCAACACTTCATTGTAGAATGAACAGAGTGGTCCCATCAGTAGTATAATACTGACAACTATGTCCTCTAAGTCATTTTGGAACTTAATAAATGATCTGTTCCCGCTATGCATGAGGCTGGTTTTTAATTTTCTAAAATCTTTCCCTAGATAGGAAAATTAAATTCTGGGAAGGATATAAGTGACTCCCCAAGGTCAAACAGAGAGTCTTTCACTTGTGGAGTGATTCCCACAGCATTAATTTAGCTTGTGGTATCCCACAAGAGTAGAGGAGGAAGGCACAGGAGAGACTGTTCAAGGCCAAATCCAAGGTGCTTGAGCCTGCTTTTAGCCTCCCTGCTGTTTCTCGATATGTCTCTAAACTCAAGGAAGAAAACTGGGTGGTACTGGAGTTGATGGCTCTTTGCCAAGCACAGCAAGCATCAGTTACTGAGTGGCTCATTAAAACTCATTAAAAATAAAAGAGACTTGTTAAACAACCTGGAAATACTGTAGTGAGATTGGTTTCTCACAGCTCATCCCTGGTTACCCTAGGACAGAGGTTGATCAATAAAGCACTTAACACTGAAAGATTTTTAACCACTCTGCTGCCTCAGCCTCCATATCCCCACATCCTTCCTGAGCCTGTTCTTCCTGAGCCAGCTCTGTTCTTGAGAGGTTGTGGTGTGTGGAAAGCAGGATGATAAAGGGAGGACTGAGCAATTTGTGTCTCCTTCATAGGTCCTTGTCTCTTTGCGTGAGTTCTCAGTCACTCAGTCCCGTTTGACTCTTGTGACCCCATGGACTGTAGCCTGCCAGGCTTCTTTGTCTATGGATTTCTCCTGGCAAGAATACTGGGGTGGATTGCCATGTGCTTCTCCATGGGATCATTCCTGACTGAGGGATCAAACCTGTGTCTCCTGCATTGCAGGCAGATTCTTCTTT
>NW_011482056.1:3899-4729 GCF_000754665.1 Bison bison bison | reverse complement strand
TTTACCACTGAGCTACCTGGGAAGCGCTCCCCGCCATCTTGTCTCTTTGTGAAAGTTTCTCAGTTGTGTCCAAATGTTTACAACCCCATGGACTGTATTGTTTCTTTACCCATCCTTTTAATGTGGAGATAAACTTTATCAGGGTTATTCATGTCCTCAGCCCTCCTATTTGACAAACACCTTGGTCTTATAATCTACTCTTGGGGCTTCTGTCTTCCACATCTGAACTTTCAGTATAGACTTCCCTCTGAGCTTCAGGCTCATATAAACTATCTATTTACTATGTACTAGTATATTCCAGAGATGCTTCTAACAGCCAAGATGAACTCAGTTATTTCCAGTTCTTCGCTATCCATCACCAAAGAGAAAGGATGTAGGGAGGTCACAGTGCAATCTGCCTTTATTCTTATTTTAATGAAGGATGTCTCCATGCACCTGGTTTCTCAAAGCAGAAATGTAGGGTTCATGCCATGTTTCTCCCTTTCTCTCATACTCCTTTTGACCCATCCCCTCTGTTCCCAGGCAACCTGTCTTCTGTCTCCAAGTCTTTTTCTGAATATATTACTTAAGAGCTCCCTGGCTTTAGGAAAGTCATTTAACTTTTATTTATTTATTTTTAGTATTTCATTTATATCTTTGGCTGGGCTGGGTCTTAGTTGCAGCACATGGAATCTTTGATCCTCATTGTGGGATCTTTAGTTGCCGCATGTGAAATCGTTTTAGTTGTGGCATGTAAACTCTCAATTGCGGCCTGTGGGATCTAGCTGCCTGACAAGGGATCAAACCCAGGCCCCCTGCATTGGGAGCATGGAGCCTTAGACACTGTATCA
>NW_011482056.1:1190-3485 GCF_000754665.1 Bison bison bison | reverse complement strand
TCTTGCCTGGAGAATCCCATGGACAGAGGAGCCTGGCGATCTATAGTCCATGGGGTTGCAAAGAGTCAGACATGACTGAAGTGATTGAGTACCCACATGTGGATAAAATTTTATTTTCATCTTTAAAATATATTATTTTATCCTTAATAATAATGCTCTTTTTTCTGATTTTATTTATTTTTTTAATTGAAGGATAATTGCTTTACAGAATTTTGTTGTTTTCTGCCAAATAGATGAGCCTATGATGTCCCCAGAAAGCAGGTACATTCCAGGAAGAGAATGAGCAAAGTTTTTTGGCTGCCAATTGTGTTTTACCCACAACTGCCAGGAAAACATGGTATATGCTGAAGTCTCTAGGCAAATGCCCTCGGGTGGTCTTACCCCAGCACCCAACACTCACCCAGAGAACAAAGCCAAGGTTCATAAAGCAGGGCCTTTCTTATTGTGTGGTCCTTCCTTCCTGCAGCTGTTGCTTCATGGGATTTTGTGGGCAAGTAGACTGGCTCATAGTACTGTCTCTGCTGGCCAGCCACTAGCCCTATCAGATAACCTCTATGGAAAATGCTGTCATATATTTCCTGAGCTCTACATCTCATTTCCTGAGCATTTGGGGGTTATCCTGTAACCCTCACTTTCCCTGCAGCCTTTAAGACTGTACTGAACTGGCAGGAGGCACATTCATCGTTTCAGTTCTTTTCATGTCCTTCTGGAGTATGATAGCCCAGGCGTTTTGGAGTAGCCCAGCTGGCTACACCAGTCAGCAAAGCCAGGGAAATGTAGTAATGCTGCAATAACCAATGGGATGTCCAGAAACCAATCTTTGGGAGTGAGGTCCCCAAATTGCCAAAGCTCCATGACTTGCTTCAGGGATCAGAGACAAGGATAATAAGGATTTCTTGGTTCTGGAATGCTGCTTCTCTTGTTTCATCAAAACTCTTATACCTCAGATTATCCCCTGGGAAATGAATCAGGGTGGTTTAGAAAATCAGTTATCCTATCAGAAGACACTCCCCACATGGTTTGGCTGGCTGTGAAGACAGGGGTTTACGCTGATGGCTTTGCAGTGAGAGGTGAGATAGAGAAGGACAGAGGAAATACTGTTGACAGACTTGGGAGAAGACTGTTTTTTGTTTTTTTTTTAACTATGTGGACCATCATTTAGAACACTGGCCTAGGAATAGAATTCTAGTCACTTTTTTATTGACTGATGCATGAGAGTAGACCTTCTGTTCCTAGGCAAGACAATTTCATATTTAGTCAGCATTGGGATACCTTGAATGCAGAGGCTCAAAGGAAAAGAAAAGTGAAGTTTGGTGATTGTAAATGTAAGATGATTACCTAGAACAGATGAAAGCTTTGAGGAAGACCTGGACTGCAAGGAGATCCAACCAGTCCATCCTAAAGGAAATTAGTCCTGAATGTTCATTGGAAGGACTGATGTTGAAGCTGAAACTCCAATACTTTGGCCACCTGATGCGAAGAGCTGACTCATTTGAAAAGACTGATGTTGGGAAACATTGAAGGCAAGAGAAGGGGACGACAGAGGATGAGATGGTTGGATGGCATCACCGACTCAATGGACATGAGTTTGAGTAAACTCCAGGAGCTGGTGATAGACAGGGAAGCCTGGCATGCTGCAGTCCTTGGGGTCGCAAAGAGTAGGACACAACTGAGTGACTGAACTGAACTGGAAATGCTAATATTGCATTTTTTTAAAGAGAAGACCATTTTCAAATATAAATCAGATAATACCAATGTATTCTCATTGGTCTGATCTGGCCAGACCAGAAAATCAGGTCAAAGGTCAAAGACTGGTGAAGATAATGACTTAGATTAGGTCAAGGCAGACTAAGTGATAAAGTACTAAACCTCAGTTTACTGCTAATAATCTGTGAATAGTAGTACCTCAGAAGCCCTGAGATAAAAATAAAATGATGGTTACTGTTTCCTTGTAGCTGCTCCTGTTTTCACAGCAGTACATATGAAGTTGTGTGGTCTTAGAGACCTAGTGGGCTTCCCTGGTGGCTCAGCTGGTAAAGAATCCGCCTGTGATGCGGGAGACCTGGGTTTGATCTCTGGGTTGGAAAGATCCCCTGGAGAAGGGAATGGCTACCCACTCCATTATTCTGGCCTGGAGAATTCCATGGACTGTAAAGTCCATGTGGTCACAAAGAGTCAGACACTACTGAGAAACTTTCACCTTCACTTTAGGCTTCCTTGGTGGCTCAGATGGTAAAGAAACTGCTTGCAATGTAGGAGACCTGAGTTTGATCCCTGAGTCAGGAAGATCCTCTG
>NW_011482056.1:0-520 GCF_000754665.1 Bison bison bison | reverse complement strand
TGTGTCTCTTGGTTATCTATATGTCTTCTATGGAGAAATGTCTATTTAGGTCTTCTGATCATTTTTTTGATTGGTTTGTTTGCTTTGGTGATGTTAAGCCTCATGAGCTATTTGTAGATTTTGGAGACTAATCCCTTGTCAGTCACATCATTTGCATATATTTTCTCCCAATGGTTGAGTCCCTTTGCTGTCTACCTGAAACTATCACAACATTGTTAATCAGCTATTCTGCAATTCAAAAAGTTTTAAAAAAAGTAGATCTCCCTCAACCTCATTACTCTTTCAGTATAACTATTTTTTAAATTAGTCAGTATTCATCACTGTTTATTATTATCATGTTTTTTTTCCACTTGAAACTATCACAACATTGTTAGTCAGCTATACTCCAAAACAAAATAAAAAGTTAAAAAACAAAAATAAAGTAGGTCTTCCTCAACCTCATTACTCTATCAGTATCACTATTTTTAAATTACTCAGTATTCATCACTGTCCATTATTATCATGTTTGTTTGCTTGTTTA
>NW_011482055.1:19807-20003 GCF_000754665.1 Bison bison bison | reverse complement strand
TTCAGGTGAACAGTGAAAGGACTCAGCCATATATATGCATGTATCCATTCTTCTGCAAACTCCCCTCCCATCCAGACTGCCACGTAACACTGAGCAGAGTCCCCTGTGCTATACAATAGGTCCTTGTTAGTTATCCATTTTAAATATAGTAGTGTGTACACGTCCATCCCAAACACCCTAACTATCCCTTCCCCTC
>NW_011482055.1:15430-16048 GCF_000754665.1 Bison bison bison | reverse complement strand
TCTACCATATTCCCCATGATTTCTACCTATTGATACCTGAGCATTACTAAGAAGCACATTATTTGGGGACATCAAAATTCAATTTCTAGTCTGTATTTTATGTCGAATTAGCACAAAGGACAGATGTATGCTTCTTGATTTACTTTTCTTCTTTTTGCAATGTGTGTTTCCTACATAAAAAATAATAGTAGCATATTTTGGCACTTGTGGAACCAACTAGCAATATGTAAATTCCCAAATAGCGTATTGTTAAAATGCTTAAACGCTTCTATTCTTCAAATCCTAATAAATTTCTAAGAAATTATAGTAATACATTTTTGAGGAATTTTTGCTCAGTGCACAGAAAACTGTGAAATAGTAATACTTTAGGAAAACATATCACTTAGAGAAATAATTTTATTATAAGAAAAGTTAAAAATTTGATAATAAGCACAATTTAATGAATAATTTTCTGTGGTGAGTCATCACTTCTTTGTAATAAAAAGAATTTTTCTCTCTGTGTATGCACAGAGCAAGTTTCTGCTAAAAGAATCCAAAACTTCAGAGGAAAAGAAGCTAAGGGATTACCAAAAACTATTTCTAGCATCTTCCAGGTATTATATGATATTTGATAATACA
>NW_011482055.1:13591-15330 GCF_000754665.1 Bison bison bison | reverse complement strand
CTTAATTATGTGGCTGTTCCAGAGTTCAAAGGGGATGTCGGGACTCAAACCTCTTTATGCTTTGGCCACTGGGCTACTTGGGTGGCCATGGGCTTTTTACTCTTACTCCATTGTGGATTTTTGGAGCAGAGACAGTCTCATTAGATATGGAGCAGATACTACAAGTATATGGTGAGTGCCAATGTTTCATAGAGTGATAATATTTCATACCAATTAACAGTAAATTCCAAATACCATGCCAGTAAAATTTAAAGTAACGTTATCCCATTGGCTTGTCTATGAAGGCAATAATGTATATTTATTTCTTTACCTACAGAATTCTTATTGAACAACTGAGCTTTCTATCACTTATCTCCTTTGCACACTGTGCCAGCTCATTAGAAATAGTCCACAAAATAACAATGGAGTACTGTTAAATGACCTCAACACAAATTCTGTGCAAAAAGATTTCTGGTAAACAATCTCTCTTTATGGAGTTTAAATTGTCTTTTAGGAACTGGAAACTAATGGATAAAATGTACGGGAACACTCTGGTTTTCTAAATAATTTCTCCATCACTTCTAATTTTTTAAAAAGGGAAATGATGGCTTTAAGAAAGTAAAATAATAATTATCAAGCCATTGTGTATGGTATAGGAGACACTTAAAGGATAAACGTGTCTAGGTATCTTATTGTTACCATTTATCTCCATATTTGACTTCACTGGCAAATGTGACACCTTAAAAAAGAAATCAGGCCATTTCAGAATTTATTGCTAAAGAGCTTGCTTTTTCCTCCCAGTCTTAAGAGACTTCATGAATATTTTAATGTCAGAGTTCACAATTTAACATATCAAGACTTGATTGCTAAAGACTGATAATCCTTGTCTATGCTACCTCCCCGATTTCATTACTGTCATGCACACTTGGGACACTTCTAAAGCCAGAATCAACAACTGTAATAGAGTGTGGAGGACTAGATGCCTTTAGTTTCACTGCTCATAATATCAAGTACATTTCAGAGTATTTGTTGAAGAGCAGCATGAAAGTATCCTTCATGAAAGTATCCTTTCATGATATTCTTTATGAAGTATCCTTTTACTTTTATTTTTCTTTAAATGATATTGTTCATGGCTACTAATGTAATGAACAGATCATTCAGTAAGTAAACACATTTGATTACCAAATATATTCCAGGCTCCAAAAAAACTTTCTGGGCACACACAGCGGAGTTTAAATCTCACAAGAGGGCCAGACATGAACATATCCAACTATGATCCAATAAAATATACAATAATAGAACTATGCAATTAGCGCTTTGGAACAGTTGATGATGCCATTAATTTTCCTTTGGGAAGTAATAAATATAACAGCTAATATTAACTGAGTGATTACTGTGGGTCACATTCTCTTTTAAGTGCTTTATATACGCTACCAGAAGTAAGAATGAATGGATATTATCTCCATATTTTTAGACTCTAAATGATGATGCATTTTTCCCAAGGCCATAAAGCTAATAGACAATGTGGCTTGGATTTGAACTCAGGAAATGTGGGTCCAAAGCCAAGACTCTTGATTCCCAAACCACGCTGCCTCTCTGTTTTCCTTTGAAGTCACAAGGGAAATGGTCAGACACAAGTTCATATTTGAGTTAAACACCAAAATTGAATGATGGGTGTGTGTGCTCGGTCATGTCCGACTCTTTGCAGCTCCATGGACTGTAGCCCTCCAGGCTCCTCTGTCCATGGGATTTCCCAGGCA
>NW_011482055.1:11841-13075 GCF_000754665.1 Bison bison bison | reverse complement strand
TAAAAATTTAAATACTTAAAAAAATGTTCTTGCTGAAGCCCCACGTCATATGTGCAGTATGTAGTCTTTTGTATTGGAGATGCTCGTGATAAAGGAAAACAAACAAGATATCATAACCACCACTACCATCCGCACCAACAAGAAAATCTGACTTGGCTTAAGACTTTATGTAGCTTTCAAATAGCTAGATTTTGTTTAAAACATGTAGTAGAATGTGTAGAAAGTGTGATGGTAAACAGAAAACACCATCAACTAATATGAAGTTAGAAGATTCCATGTAGGGACCAAGACATTCTCACGTTCCAGTCTCTTGGAAGCTTATTTATCACGAACAGTGCTCCATCTAACTCCCTCATCATCCATATGGCAGTACGTGCAATCCCCCTGTCTCCAAAGCCACAGGTCTTCTGTCCTCATGCTTATGGCCAGATATCCTATAATATGGCCTGTTTGCTTGATTTTGGAGTCCTGGGCTTTCTACTTTCTGTCCTTCACTTTGTGTGGTTTTGTTTAGTTTGGGGGGAGCTACACCTTTTCTTGAGCACATCCGGAATCTTGTCAGAGAAGCAATCAGTGCACTCTTCCCTCGTGGCGCTTCAGTGTTCCATCCCTTCACTCTGATTGAAGCGTCCTTTCTCCAGGGACGTGTAAGGAACAACAAAAAGCCTCCTTTAAGTGTCACTTTCCTTTCAGAATTATCTTTTTATTCTCAGAAAACTTGTAGCTACTCTCCATCCAAGGTGAAAAGCCTCTTATCCACGTTTCTATTTTAAGAAAAGCTGGGTAACTTAAGAATATGACACATCAAGCAGCAGACAGGCAAGCTGTTAGAGATAATGTGTTTTTCCTATTTGCATCCTATGTCCCATTCCCCACTTTTTTTTCAGAAAGCAAGTCCATGGCTTTTAACTCAGATGTTTAAGAAACAAATAATTGATTATAATTAATAATAATAATAGATTGTATCTCAAAATACATTTGAATTTTATGTGTTAACATACAGATGGCTATGGTGCAATTTTGAGGAAAATTAACATTATCAGTTTTTAGTCATTATAAATAATTGCCAGTGGTCACACTAAGAGGTAAAAGATTATGAGCTTCATAAAGGATCCATTGTTTTGAACTATTAAAGGATGGCACCATATTTTACTAGATTACCTGTCTTTCTCTCATTAGATATTAATATGTCTATATCTGTAATGAAAGGTGACACTTAGAATTCATTACAGAT
>NW_011482055.1:10007-11338 GCF_000754665.1 Bison bison bison | reverse complement strand
AAACCATTTAATTTCTTTTTTAACCAAACAGAATCTTTTAAAAATTATTCCTATAATTACATTGCCCTAACATGTTTTCAGTCTGATATGTGTCATTTTTCATAAGGAAGAGAGATGGAATTGGAGCCACACACTAGCTTATCTAGTAGGCCATGAAATTGAAGTATATATGCATGTCATTCATCTCATGGGACTCAGTGGAAAAAAGGACGACAAAACTGTCCAGAATAGGTCACTGAGCATGATAGATATGCTTAGAGTCAGTTCTCAAACTCCGACTTTGGATCAGTAGAAGCCCACTGTTGGTTGAAAGCTGTACATGGAAAGGTAAAGTAATTGAACTCAACTCTTTTCTCTGCTTATTGCTATATGCAAAGTCAAGCCCTTCCTTCATTCTAGAAAGCATAGTTTTATACATGTGTATATATATTTTTAAGAAATATAACATGGGTATGTGGATTATATCACAGTGAGAATTGAAAACTAGATTCTAGTTAATATTTTGAGAAATATTAATTAAAAACCTACTATGTGGTCACAAACTATTGATACACATATAATCAAATTGGACATAATCCCTTCTCAAGTATTCTGTGTACAATGGAGATTGAAAGTGTTAGTCACTCAGTTGTGTCCGACTCTTTGTCACCCTGTGGACTGTAGCCCTCCAGGCTTCTCTGTCCATGGAATTCTCCAGGCAAGAAGACTGAAGTTCATAGTCATTCCCTTCTCCAGGGGACCTTCCTGATGTAGGGATCGAGCACAGGTCTTCTGCATTGCAGGCAGGTTCTTAACCGTCAGAGCTACCAAGGAAGACCCACAATAGAGGTTGGCTTTAAATAAATTATCATGCACTCACCAAAATAAAGAGATGATTATCATTATTGAATCTCTGATGTTCTTGCAAAGACAATTTGGAGAAAAATTATAAGAATAGAGACTTCCCTAGTGGTTCAGTGGTTAAGACTTCACTTTCCAATGCATGGGGTGCAAGTTTGATCCCTGAACTGGGAGCTAAGACTCCACATGGCTCAGGGTCAAAAAAAACCAGAACATAAAAAGCAGAAGGAATATTGTAATAAATTCAGTAAAGACTTTAGAAATGGTCTACATAAAAAAATCTTTAAAAAATGCAGAAAGCTATAAAGATAAGTATGTTTCAGAATATGGTAGGGTATTTACCCCCTAAAATGAAATCTGCCATAATTACTGAGAATGAAAGTACGTTTTTAAATAACATAAAATAATACGTGTTTTGAGATAAATATGAAACTTTTTAACAAGTGATTTTATTTTTGATGGTGCAATTTCAAACATATGGAAAAATGTGA
>NW_011482055.1:8466-9907 GCF_000754665.1 Bison bison bison | reverse complement strand
CCAGCCCTGAGCACCCTGTCTCGTGCATCAAACCTGGACTGGCGATCCATTTCACATATGATAATATACTTTAGTTTGTTTTACATCTTCAGGTATTTTACAGTAATTGCAATCTCTCCACCAACTGGTTTAGAAATAATAGAGGACAGATAATAAAGGTAACCAGTGTTAATATGAGTCATTTTGATATTATCTTTTATCTGTTTCTAAGAGAAAAAGAACTGAAAATCAAACAGCTTTACAGAGTGACCTCATACCAATCAGTTAATGTACACAATGAAATCTATAACAGATTCAATATATTTTCCCTTAGCATCTTTAATCAAGTGCCTATACATATGGTTGGGGCTTCATAAAATGAGATGTTATAAAGACAGGGATACCCTAAAAGAGAAAGGAAATTAAAATATGTGCTTTGTGACATAGTTGAACAGATGGATAGTTAACTTACAATCAGGTGATTTTGGATAAAATGAAAATCTGCTGAAAACATGGTAGTCATTTAAAAACAAGTGGTAAGTAAAATAATGGAAATCACAAAAGTTATTTATCAGTCACAAACACATAGAATAATTTGATACCATTAATACTTCATTCAAGCAGGTGTTTCTCAGAGGCACGCACTTCACTGTTTATTTTTCATCACTCCTAATAAACATGTACTTGAGTTTATGTCATCTGAAAATAATTGGCATGCCCTACGGAGACATGGAAAACTGATGTAGTCTTACGCCTACCCAACATTTAATGACCTTAATCTATCTCAATGACTTGCCTTTCTATTCAAATAACCAGTTTGGGATGTAATTTACTAAAATCAACTTTTGTAGTATTATTTCAACAAAGGACAGCCTTTTGTGTGACAAGCTATAATATTTAGCTATTGAAAGGCCTACCATATTTCTCTCCCACTGAGAACTATTTGTTATCTAATGTCACTTATAGACTGCATGTAAATCAAATTATTATTTCCGGCTCTGCATGGTGCAATGCTGATTAAAAACTTGTCAAGCTATCAGAAGAATAAGGCCATTTCCCAGCATGGAATGATGTTATTTATTCTAGGCCCAATGATTGGTAACAGAACCAATGCCTAATAATAATATCTATGACCGAGGGGAGAAATCATTTTAAATGATCTCTCTTATCACAATCCTAAGGCATTTGAAATTTTGACAATGCTGAAATAATTGTGTAGCTTTGAGGACATGTTCAAGAAGGTAGGTAAACTCTCACTGAACTCACTGAAGTCAGCAGAAACGTTGCCGTTCTCATCACTTAAGGCTTCACAAAAATATTTAACACTATTGGCCACTGTCCTCTTGATATACTCCTGCCTCCCACACTCTCTCACGTTCTCCAGCTTTTTCTCTACTACTTTTCAATCTCCCTGGCTGGCCCTCTGTATTCTGTTCCTCTATTAAATGTTGTTAATTCCATG
>NW_011482055.1:7362-8318 GCF_000754665.1 Bison bison bison | reverse complement strand
GTTCATTAAAACCTGGGGAGTCAACCTCTTGAACACTCCTCAACCCTATTCAGTGTCTTCCCTCCCCACCGCTCATGTTTGTGTTCCCTTCAGCTATGCATCATCACTGTCCCCAAAGGCTACCTGCCTACATGCTTTCACATTTCTATTCCTGGCATCCAGAGAGTGGCCCCTCCCAAACCTGAACTACTTATGTTATTTCCAGCCCTTCAATAATGCCACACTGCCTGAGGTCCACGCTCATCAGCATGGCGTGAGTAGCCTTCGTGGTTACAGCTTGGTTTGCTTTTCCACTCAGTCCTTAGCCTGAACGCCTTTATGCTCTAAGTTTCAACAAGTGTAACAGAGTACTGGGGCACAGAAAGATGTTCCACACTGTCTCTCTCTCTCTCTCTCTCTGTTGTGTGTTTTACACAGTTCTTTCTGCTTATAAAGTCTACTGTATTAATTATCTATTGTTATACCAAATATTACCATAAACTTGGACTTAAAACAACAAACATTTGTTATCTCACGATTCCTGTAGATTAGGAATCCAGGGGAAATCCTGTTGGGTCCTCTACTTCAAGATGCCTTAAAAGCTATAATCAAGGTGTCAGGACTAGGATCCCAGCTAAAGGCTCAGCTGAGGAAGGATCTATTTCCAAGTTCATTCAGTAGTTGTAATAGTTTAATTCCTTGAGGTTCAAATTCCACCTGGCTGTTGCCTGGAGACTTTCCTTGGTTCCTTGCCTCATAGGCTTGCTCATAGGCCACTCCTTTACAAATATGGCAGCTGTTCCATCAAAGCCAACGGGACAAGAGTCAGAATCTAAGGCGACCTTATCATACAGGTGACATCCCATCACCTTACTATATTGGGTAGAATCAAATCAGTAGATTCAGCCCACACTGGAGGTGAGGAGATGACACAAAGATACAAATACCAGGAAGTGGGATTATTGGGAGCCATTTCA
>NW_011482055.1:6891-7162 GCF_000754665.1 Bison bison bison | reverse complement strand
CTCATTAAGTGTAAAATAATAAATGTTTAAAAATAAATGATACTGTAAATATTATGCATTAATACATGGAATTATCTGGAAACATAGTATCCCCAGGGGGATACTAACATCAAATAATCTAAGGTCTGAGCATTGCATTTACTTTAGCTAAGGTACAAAAGGCAATCTTCTTTAAGTCACATCACAAAGTGACAGATTTGTCTCTGTTATTTTAAAGTCCCTTCAAATGAAAGACTAAAATGAAATGCCATGTGGCTAATATGAAGGAAGG
>NW_011482055.1:5198-6334 GCF_000754665.1 Bison bison bison | reverse complement strand
TAGAAAGCAATTAAAATAAACCTGTTTATATTGGACTCTCAGTGAATATCAGTCATTATTATTTCCTACTGTGGAAATAATAACATGGAAAGATGTCCATGATATGAAAAAAAAGAAAGGCAACTTGGAGAACTCTATTTAGAACCTCTATTACCTTTTGCAAAAAAAAAAAAATACATATACTTAGTTCATCTGTATGTTTATATGTTGGGAAAATTTGGAATTATACACGTTAGACTTTAACAGTGATTATTTCCAGAGATTGGGGAAGCAGGGGAGGATGGAGGTGTTATCTTTATTTGTTATTTTGCAGACATTTGTATTGCTTGAGATGTTATTGAGTTGACCCAAAAGTTTGTTAGGGTTTTTCCCTACCATCTTATAGAAAAATCAAAAGAACTTCTGGGCCAACCCAATAAATAAGTATATGTTGCTTTTATAACTTGTTAAGAGTGGTAGAGAATCCGTCTGCCAATGCAAGAGACTCAGGTTTGATCTCTGGGTTGAGAAGATCTTCTGGAGAAGGAAATAGCAACCAACTCCAATATTCTTGCCTGGGAAATCCCATGGACAGAAGAGCCTGTTTGGCTACAGTCCATATGGTCGCCAAAGAGTCAGACATGACTTAGTGACTGAGCATGCACACGAGGGCTGCATTATTTCTTCTAAAATAACATGTTAAGCTCCTAACCCTCAGTACTTCAAAAATGTGACCTTATTCGGAAATAGGGTCATTGCAGATGTAATCATGAGGTTACATTGGAGTAGAATGGGCCTTTAATCTGCTAAGACTGTTGTCCTTTTAAGAAGAGAAAAGACACACAGACACACAAAGAGAATGCTGTGTGATGATGGAGACAGAAATTGAATTTGTGCAGGTACCAGCCAAGGAATGCCAAGGACTGCTGGCGAAACACCAAATGCTAGGCAGAAGTCAGCAAGGACTCCCCTATTTGATGGTAAAGAGGTGATTGTTTTCCAAACTCCATTTTTCGTCATGATACTTGCTGGAATTTAGGAGTTTTTATTTTTATAACAAACTGACCTAATTTTCTGAATGGGTTTCTCCTCTGTACCAAAATTATTATGCTTTGATTTTGGACTTCTAGCTTCCAGAACTGAGAAAATAAATTTCT
>NW_011482055.1:0-4738 GCF_000754665.1 Bison bison bison | reverse complement strand
ATGAACCTCTTTTTCAGAGGTTTATTTTCCTAATGACATCAAAGCTATTAAAATGGAGAGTCAGTTATAAATATATATACACAACAATATACATCCATAGTTTTAAAATGTTAAAATGCATATCAAATGGACAAATTGTTCAAATATTTGTAGGTAAAGATGTGCTGTGTGTGCTAAGCTGCTCAGTCGTGTCTGACTATTTGCCACCCCATGTACTGTAGCCCGCCAGGCTCCTCTGTCCATGGAATTGTCTAGGAAAGAATACTGGAGTTGCCATGCCGTCCTCCAGAAGATCTTCCCTACCTAAGGATCGAACCTGCATCCCTTAAGTCTCTTGCATTAGCAAGGGGTTCTTTACCATTAGCACCACCTGTAGGTATAGTTAGAGCTCTTAAATGTTTTGTTTAGTGGTGAAGCTTTCCAATTTTAACTTTGTTTTTTTGTATTGTAGCTGAAATTCAGCCTCTATACTCCGGGACTGAATTGAATCTCAGAGAGAGAGTTTGGAGTGAAGTAGAAAAGAATGACTTTATTGCTTTGCCAGGCAAAGGGGACTACAGTGAGCTAGTGTTCTCAAAACCGTGTACCCCAACCCAGGGGAGGATCAGGGTGCCTGTAGGGCCTGCATTCCTGCAATCCAAGGATCATCCTTGAGATGGGCTTCTATTGTTCTCAAGGTCTCTGGGAAGAGTGCTTCAAGTAGTTAACATCTTCTATTTGGAAGGAGTTTTAATTCTGCAGAAAAGCCCAAAGATATTGTTATGTATATGTCTTGAGGGGGAACCAGGACCCTCCCCCAAGGCTGCACTATTATTTCTTGACTGCTCCTCCCTTGTCGTTTGGAGAAGGAAACCCTTCTTTGGCCAGTGACCAAAGACTTCCCTGTTCTTCCCAATAGACTCTAGTATTCTTGCCTAGGAAATCCCATAGACAGAGGAGCTTAGTGGACTGCAGTCCATGTAGTCACAAAAGAGTCAGACATGACTAAGTGACTAAACAACAACCCTTGTCTCTGCATCATCCCCCTTCCTGCTCAGCAGCTATTTGTAACCTGCCGTTTGGAACTCAGGGAAGGTCAGGAAGGCTGAATGAAGCCTGTTTCCTGCAAACAAGAGACGGAGGACACAGAATGACTTGTATCTAGGAGCACCACAGGGGTTTCTGGGGGCTTCCCTGATAGTTCAGCTGGTAAAGAATCCACCTGCAATGCAGAAATCACGGTTCGATTCCTGGGTCGGGAAGATCCCCTGGAGAAGGGAATGGCTACCCACTCCAGTACTCTGGCCTGGAGAATGCCATGGACAAAGGAACCTGGCAGGCTACAGTCCATGGGGTCGCAAGAGTTGGACACGACTTAGCGACTAAAGAGAGAGAGAGTATAGTCCATGGGGTCGCAAAAAGTCAGACACGACTGAGCAACTTTCATAAAAAAAAAAAAAAAAGAAGAAGCCCCACAGGGTCCTGCTTCGTTTCAGTATTAGAAAGAATAAGATCAGAAATTAAGAGCTTTTTCTTTTTTCAATGTGTGTAACCATGGAAGATAGCAGAAGGAGCAGAAGAGAGTGAGGAAAAATGTAATCATTTTGATTAATAAAATAAATGGAAGAAGGGAAAGAACCAATAACCCCAAATAGTGCAGCATATATTATTATTTCTTTTCTTTGCCTCTTTCTCAAATATCTAGCTTATTCATCAAGTAGACTTTCCCTCCAAGGATTACAAAATTGCTTACGATTTAAATTTATCACAGTTTTATTATTTTTTCACAGGATTACATGTTTCTTTTAAGACTCTTCCAAATTAATGAAAACTGTTTAAGGTTGATGCTGTCCAAAGACTTCCCTGTCCTCCAATTTAAGAGATTGTAAGGAATATATGAAAATTATGTTACAAAATATGGCAAGAAAAATAGGGAAAAGAAAAGGAAGGAGATAGGGGAGGAGAGAAAGAGGAGGGAAAGAGGAAGGAAGGAAAGAAACTGAAAATGGAAATACAAATCTCTCTATTATCCATTAATACAAATCTCTCTATTATCCATGATCAGTATTATTTGCCATTATCAGTACAGAAAACAAAACAAAAAGGTATGTGTCACATTGTCCTTGTCGTTACTGCTACTTATTAAGAGAGCAAACCAACAGTGTTTTCCTCTGGTACTAAAGCAAAGGTTAAACAGCCTGAGAATTACCAGTGCCATGGAAATGTACTCTGGGGTTAATAGGCACAAAGTGTCCATCTTTGAGCTATTTTAACAACTACCTAGAGACCAAAGATAAACCAAAGGCCTGTAAGGAAATATAATTACATTGGACACGAATGTCATGAAGAGTTAATTAGGCTTCAATGGATCGTAACTTATTTTGAGGATGTGGAATTTCAGAAAACCACCTAGCTCTCTTCATATTACCTTCAGACACTAAAGGTATAATTGTTGTCATTATTGTTTTAATCGGTGCTGCAGTTTAATGGTTATATATGTGGTGGTTATAAAGTCTTTTAAGCTATTAAGGATTTCAGTATTTGACAGGTTACCTGAAAAAATAATTATGGCATTTCAAAGATTAAATATTGCTCTTCTCAGTTGATAATAATATTGCATTTTTGAAATGATTATTATTGATAGAACACATGCTCAAATACCTTGCATGGCTGCCTTGTACTGCACCTCATTTATTTTCCTTGGAAGTCACTAGGATTATCTCTTTAGACCAACACTGCTGCCCTTTTTACTCAGTATATACTGTATGGTAGGCATATTGCAAAATACTAAAAGGAAGGAAAAAGATACTTGCAATAGCTTATACTGGAAAAACATTATAATTACTACAAAAGATAGCAGGGATAATATTTTATTAACAGTAGTTCTTGATTTTCTTGATTGCAAATGCTAGGTACCATATTAGGCACACAGCTTGAAATATATGTAGCACAATGAATAGAAAAGCTTACTCCCCTAAAATATAAAAGGAATGAAGAATAGGTTTTCGATGATCCCATTTAAATATTTTCAAAAAGGATTATTTTCTACCCAGCAGTAGAATAATTGATATATAATTACAAAAGAGGCTATGCCAGAATTATTGCTAAACCCTTTATATTGAGCACAATGGTCTTTATATAGTGTTTGATGGGTACTCTATCATTTCCCTTGGGGTAATGGCCAGTTCTTTTACCACTGTAACAGCTTAAATGCCTCTGTTGCTAGATTTTCTGTTAGCCACACTTGAATCTTGAAAATGGGCAAAGACAAAATATTTCTAAGACAAAGACTTAATGGACTGCCTTCACTTAGTTCCTAGGCTGACTCTCAGCTTCCAAGCCTGGCTTCTGCTCTGTAACTAGCCCGGAAAGCCCTGAGTATCATAGTACAGCAGTGGTTCTTACTCTGGCTTCATATTAGAGTCACTGGGGCTTTGGGTAGTGGGGTGCTCACTGACCCTCATCAATTCTGAATTAAATGGCCCGGATCTGGGTCCTGGGTTGTTTTTTTTTTATAATGCTCTCTGATGTTCAGCCAGTACATCAGTGATTATTAGATCAGTCGTCGAAATAAGTTTGCTTCACATGTGTGAGTTGTATAGTGTTAATATTCCTGGTTATGTTATTACACTATGGTTTTGTAAGAAGTTCCTATTGAGAAAAACTAGGTACATGGAATGGGATTTCTCTATACTGTCTCTTACAACTGCATGAATCTACAGTCATTTCAAAGAAAAAGTTTAAATTAATTATTAAAATTGTCTACCCATGAATTCTGTCTAACTCATCTGGGACTCTTAAGACAAAAACTGGATCCCAACTGATCAAAGTATCTGCAAGTGGGTCCTGGAACCTTCATTTTCAATAAGCTCTCCAGGTAATTTCACTGAAATTCCAGACATTGATTTAGGTCCTTACATGTTTAGATTTTGAGGAATACTGAGCACCTGGCCAGTCTTAGGTAAGGGAGAATTAGACAAACTGACATTCTCGGATCACTCTCCTGTTCAGTATTCCCCTGTGATTCCCACTTCACTTGTCCAAAAAAAGAGGTGGGGGATGGGTAGGAATTGTAAAGTGAGGAGCTATGATCATTCAGTCATTCATTCCACCAAAGCAGTAAAAAATAACCTTTGTAAACCAATCAGCTCAGGCATTGTGACAAACTATACACAGATTTCTTATTTCATACTCAAAACCACCCTGAGATAGAAGTTTCTTTATTTTTCCCACTTTGTAGAAGAAAACACTGAAACTTAGAGAAACTATGCTACTTATATATACATTGCTAATGAGTTTTGGATCTAGAATTAGAACTCAGACTCTGAAATCAGAGGCTGTTTTTTGTGGTAAAATACACGTAACATTGGGCTTCCCCAGTGGCTCAGCGGTAAAGAATCCACCTGCAATACAGGAGATGCAGGTTCGATCCCTGGTTCGGGAAGATCCCCTGGAGGGGGGCATGACAACCGATTCCTGTATTCTTGCCTGGAGAATCCCAGAGACAGAGGGGCCTGGTGGGCTACAGTCTATAGCATCACAAAGAGTCAGAAAATTTTTACCATTTGAACCATTTGAAAGGGTACAGTTCAGGAGCATTAAATACATTTACATTGCTGTGCGACTATCACCACCATCCATCTTCAAAACTTCATCAACATCCCAACTGAAACTCTGCCCATTAAATGATATCAGAGGATATTTCTATTAATATTAGGCAGTATTCCCTAATCCCAGTCCTTTCTCCCTAAAAAAAAAA
>NW_011482054.1:22392-22918 GCF_000754665.1 Bison bison bison | reverse complement strand
GACACTCTTCCTTAACACTGAAGGTCCACCTGCCACATACCACAAGACCATTTAAATGTAACCAAAAGTCCACTGCAAAACTAGAGAGCTGATATTATTGAGGAGGATGTATACATTTAACTGATCTTGTGTTTTAACTAATTTTCCATTACCATTTAGGTAAACCTCAAAGTATTAATGCATGTCAGAGCTCTGTGGTCCCAGAAACAAATGGGCAATGAAACAAAGACACATATAGCCTGTCTCCTATAGAGATATTCCTGGAAGAATGGCCTTCCTAGTTAGCTTAACACCATGTAACACAGCCAACGTTCCAACAACTTGTCAAAAACATTTCAACACATTTTCATTATCTCTGGATGTTTCATATGCCACACAACAAATGGACTCCTAAACCATCCTGCAAAATAATCATTAATTTATCTTTACAGACACACATAAATTGCAACAAAAGCTCATGCACTCCTATATTCAGATTTCCTCTGGTAGGAAAAAATAACTATGAAACTTTTTATATAAAACTAAT
>NW_011482054.1:17810-18172 GCF_000754665.1 Bison bison bison | reverse complement strand
ACATGAGGGTCATAAGAAGAGGTTGAACAAGCACCACCTCCCCCCACCTGTGGGAAAGTGAGGCTTCGTGTAGATTTCATAGCACTTTGGGTCAGACCAGAAATAACTCACTGGTCTCTATTCCTACTGTTGCAAATAGCATCTATATTGTACCATTTTTTCTAGATTCCACATATATGTGCTAATTATGCATTTTTGTTTTTCTCTTTCTGACTTACTTCACTCTGTATGACAGACTCTAGGTCCATCCATGTCTACAAATGACCCAATTTTGTTCCTTTTTATGGTTGAGAAATATTCCAGTGTGGGCTTCCCTGGTGGCTCAGTGATAAGAACCTGCCTGCCAATGGAGGATGCAGGTT
>NW_011482054.1:16097-17215 GCF_000754665.1 Bison bison bison | reverse complement strand
CACGTCTTTCAAGTGGGTGATGCCATCCAACCATCTAATCCTCTGTCGTCCCCTTCTCCTCCTGCCATCAGTCTTTCCCAGCATCAGGGTCTTTTCCAAGAAGTCAGTTCTTCACATCAGGTGGCCAAAGTATGGGAGCTTCAGCTTCAGCATGAGTCCTTTCAATGAATATTTAGGACTGATTTCCTTTAGGATAGACCTGTTGGATCTCCTTGCAGTCGAAGGGACTCTCAAGAGTCTTCTCCAACAGCACAGTTCAAAAGCATCAAGTCTTCAGCATTCAGCTATCTTGATAGTCCAACTCTCACATCCATATGTAGATCAAAACTACAATAAGGTAGGACTTCACACCAGTCAGAATGGCCATCATCAAAAAATCTACAAGCAATAAATGCCAGAGAGAGTGTGGAGAAAAGGAAACCTTTTTACACTGTTGGTGGGAATGTACATTGATACAGCCATACTGTTCACCATGGAGAACAGTATGAAAATTCTTTTAAAAACTAGGAATAAAACTACCATATGACCCAGCAATCCCACAACTGGGCAATATCCCGAGGACACCATAATCCAAATGACACATGGCCCTCAAGGTTCAAAGCAACAGTATTTACAAAAGCAAGGACATGGAAGCAATCTAGATGTCCATCAACAGATGAATGGAAGAAGATATTTAAAATTTTAGTGAAGATGAATGCTATATAAATTCTAAACACTCCTGTGAATAGAGAGGGTCATTTTATTAGTCTGGCAAGCCAAATGTTAAATCAATCACACAGCTGGGGATGAGATAACACTGTGATCTCAAGGTAAGAAAGAGAAGGAATTCTAATCCCACACCCGGGATTACTTCCTGCTTAGCTTCTCAAGTAATTAGTGAAGCCCAAGAGAGGAGCAGTGTGGAAGTCTGAATACCTTCAAGGCAATAACACTTTTATTTCGGGACCCTTGCTGCCAGATAATTTCATGTAAGATCAATAAAAGCCAGGATTTATTCAGACAGAATTAGAACACTCTGAACCACAGGATGGGGATCCCTTTCTAATCTCCTTGCCCATTCATACGATGATACAAGATTTAGCTAAAGTGACTTATTAGAATAGACAATAGCCACATAT
>NW_011482054.1:12818-13657 GCF_000754665.1 Bison bison bison | reverse complement strand
AGATGACTGTGTCACTCAATTACAGGAACATACAACATACTAAGGGCTCAAAATACTAGCCAAATACAGTAAACTGAGTTCACAGAGTGAGTTGGACTAATATGAGTTTGGATAGCAAGAGACAAGCATATGATCCAAATCTTTTTGGTTCCTAAATTTCAGAGAGTAATTCCCTAGTGTGGAATGTGAGGGACTAATCTGAACAGTTGTCAGAATCATCCAGGCTCCTGGGTCTGGATAGTGAAGCTTTGGACATCGAGGAATACCTGTGGATGTTTTTAAGGGAGATCTAGTCCATTTCTGTACTTCTGTCTGGAGGACTCAGAATGGATTATACAGTCTCATGGGCCAAGGATGTCCAGGGCTGTATGCTGGCCACTGGGATACAAGGTGGATAAAATGTAGGTCTCAGTGTTGAAGAGTAAGAAAGGAAGATAGGAACTAATTACAAAGTCTCTGCTGTGAGTCAGGTCCTTTACACACACTACCTCTGGCCTAATCACAAACCATCTGACACCAAGGCAAAATAATATAGCCAGTCAGCTGCAGTGCCAGAATATTCCAACATATAGGAAAAGTAGCTGATTTAATGTGGTCACAGCAGGACTCAGTCTAAGAGGGTCTTCACATTAAACCTCTGGATGTATAAAGGAAGCTGGGGGCCACCAGCATGACTAGGATGTAACTAAGGTAAACTGAAGAGTTCTCGGTCAGTGTGAGCCACATGCATCCAGAAATTCACAGAAGTGCACCCACTCCTGGTCTCCATAAGAGTCTCCATCCTACACCCAAAGGGGAACCCCACACAGGCTTGCTCCTTTCATGCTCTTCTATCAATT
>NW_011482054.1:7276-12718 GCF_000754665.1 Bison bison bison | reverse complement strand
CTGATCTCCATAAGATTCTGTATCCTACACTCTAAGGGCTTGCTCCCTTCATGCTCTTCTAACTCTACCAATTCCATGTAACAAGGCTTTGGGAATGTTGTGATCTACTTTGGGACAAATGAGGACGTGAGCAGAGCAGACTGAAGGTCCCTGAGACCACCAAGAGCACACAGACCCGGGCACACTGCAGGGTGAGAAACTCACATCTTGGTCCGCTAGAGCTGCATCTTTCAACAAAGGTCTGGGAGATGGTTGAGACGGAACCGAAGACTCGGAGACCAGAGTGGGAGTTTTTAGAACTGGAGATGGTTCAGACTGCTCATTCCCCTTCTCAAAAAGGGAAAAAATATCTACCTTGGATTTCAGGAACTCAGTGTAAGTCCCCCTTTTCACCATTTTGCCCTAAAATAAAAAAAGTTTGAGAGGAATTAATTTACATTCAATAATATTAAACCAACCTAATTAATCAGGAAACGTTATCTGGTCTTAAATTATAATTTGGGGGAAGAAATGATCCCTGGGTCTAGAATTCTTGTTGAGAAATCTAGTACAGTCAACTCAACACAGAACTGAGCATTCTGTTCCCTGCCAAACCCTGTGTTAGGTGCTGAAGGATGTGAAAGAAATGTGGGCTCATGTGTTAAAAATGGAGGACACGGGCATAACTGCTGTGGGCACTCAGGGAAGCGAGAAGTACAGAAGCTGGTGGAGGATCAGCACAGTCTTTTAGACAACTTGCAAACTGACAGAAGCCTCATATGAGAAGTAGGATTGTAAAAAAGCAGTCAACTGGGAAGAATATTCTGGGAAAGAAAGCTAAACTTTATAGAGAGGTGGGCACAAGCACACCTGCATATAGGTAAGAGTCACTCATCAAATATTTGCTGACCACTGTCGTAGTATCATGTGTCCCAGGTGGGACAGGACATACAGGAACCAGCCCTGGAGAGAGAGATGCATCTCCCTGGTCTCTACAACTGCCCCCATAAACTCAGGAAGTTCCCAATGGAATTCAATATTCCACCTGTAAAAGTAATTAAGCAAGGAGGCCATGAGGCCGGAATGGCTCTAAAGCCTTGGCCGTCTGTGCCCACAAACCAACACCTAAGCCAGAATCAGTGCACTCAGATTCGAGAAAAAACTTAGGAACTACCAGCCACAAGCAGCCAACCAGGATTCCCCAATCAGGTAGCTGCTTAAGCCTCAACCAATCTAATCATTTTTCCAGTGACTGAGCGACTGAACTGAACTGAACTGAATCTAATCATGCTCTTTGAACATGTGTGACACATTCTTGTACGGTTTCCCTTCCTTACAAAGTCATATAAAATAATGTGCAGATGTTTCACTATTTTCTCACCCCATGAAACTAGATGTGGCTGATTCATTTCGTGACAAATAAAACATTAGGGGAAAAAAAACTCAGGATGCAAAACTAACCAAATGAGAGCAGCTCTGGTTACAGCAGGTCAGGTGGAGGGAGATGACCCCTCTCACTGTAGCCCCTGAGGTGAGCAACTGGGAGGAAACCAATGAAGCCTTTGGGTACCAGGTGATACTGCAGAGCTAGAAAATTATGCAGGATATACTGTGTCTTATTACACTTGGGAGGCAAAATTCACACACCTCTTTAATGAAATTACCACTCACCACTTCATATCTGTAATACGTACAATGAGATGACAGTACAAAGACAGCAGTTTCACTCAGCAGCCAAGTGCTGACAATTCTGAGGGGACAAGGGGGCAGCCATCCCCCCTCTGCTGTGAGAGAGGGACCAGACAGTGAGGATGGACTCCAACCCATCCAGGGGTGCTCACCAGTGGACAAATGATTACTTTGTTAGTACTAAAACTGGAGGCAGCATCCTCAAAGGAAGCAGTAAGAGGACCCTAAAATATCTAGGGACTGGCAAGATAGGTTATTCTCCTGCCACGGATCCTGTGCTCATAACCCTTTCAACACTGGGGTTTACACACTAGAGTCGCCCCCTCTGCACGTGAAACCAACTGCTCCCAAGCTTGAGAAACCTTAGGCTTTGCCCCACCCCATTCCTAGAGGAGTGGAGAGGAGTCCACACAGGGAACTGTTTCTAGAGAGGCAGGGGTTAATAATAATATAGAGAGGCAAGAGTTTTAATAATCTTTCTT
The DNA here is from genome assembly GCF_000754665.1 of Bison bison bison. Lineage (NCBI taxonomy): Eukaryota > Metazoa > Chordata > Mammalia > Artiodactyla > Bovidae > Bison > Bison bison. Next base: position 10,568 of record NW_011482054.1, on the reverse strand, counting down.
AGAGCAGACATTCATTTCTTAAGTTGGGAATCTGATCCAGGACTTTGGAATAGTCAGGGGTTAACGACAGAGGTCCTGAGGCCCAGAGGCAAACAAGCAAAGGATTGAAGCAAGCAATCACTAAGTCTGAACACTTCGTACTAGTCTCCACCCCACCCTCGACCATGCTAGGAGTTGTGGGTTGAATGGTGCTCCCCTCCTCAAAAAGATAGGTTCAAACATGACACCCATAAACACGACCTTATTTGGAAACAAGGTCTTTGCAGATGTACTCAAGGTGAGGTCACGCTGGATCAGGGTGACCCTACATTCAATAAGACCAAAGAAACCCAGACAGACACAGGGACTACAGCCATGTGACATCAGAGGCAGAGAGCACAGCACTGCAGCTAGAAGCCAAGGAACACAAGGAGGGCTGGTGAACACCAGAGGCTGGAAGGAAGGATTCTCCCCTGGAGCCTACAGGGAGAGCACGGTACTGCTAGCACCTGGATTTGGGACCCGTAGCCTCCAAAACAGGGATACGATAAACTCCTGCTTTTTTAAGTCACCCAGTTTGCAGTGCTTTGTTACAGCAGCTCTAGAAACTGATATCCTAGCCTGAGCCCACACTTCTGTCTCCTCAGCTTTACTAAGACTTGTAACTGCTTCTGCTATCCCCCCTCCAGTGACCATCAGAGGACTCTCTTAACTCCCACATCAGACCACATCCCTCCTCTGCTCTGGACCATCCAAGGCTTCCATCCCACTTCCAGTCCCTGCCCACAGCTCAGAGACCAGCTCCCTCCCATTCCCCTGCTCACTCTCCTCAGACATGCTGGTCTTCCTGCTGTTCCTCCAACCTGCCAGGTCAGCTCCTTCCTGAGGACCCCCTGCCTCAGACCCCCTCGCCCAGGTGACTGTGTGACCCCCACCTTCATGTCACTCAGACCCCATGAGGCACCAGCTCCTCAGGGAGGCAGCCAGGATGTCAGCCCACCTCTCTCTCTGTCACATCCTCCCCATAAGAACAGGAGCCCCATGAGGGCAGGTCCTTGTCCTCCTGCTGCACAGGCTCCCACATGTATTGGGCACATAGAGACCTGGGCAGGGAGACCAGCAACTGGAGACACCAGCAGAGAGGGCATCTCTGACCCAGGTGTTCAGTTACCCAGCCTCACTTCTGGTGTTAATGGAAGATGCTCTTTAGGCAAACTATGTATAATAATCACCTGGATACAATCAGGTCTTAGTGTCCCTAATTTCTAAATAATACACTTTGACTTAAGTCTAATTTCTAAAAAGTACACTTTGACTAAATAAAATAGCATCATTATCCTTTTAAAATTTCATTAGAACAGTGACGATGTAATAACCCTGTGGTTGTACTTTCATACACTTTAGGGTTTATGTGACTTAGAGTATCACAGTGACATTTCTACAGGTCTTTGGATTCATCCTCCAAGGCGTGAACATCAGCTCTGAGAAGAAGGGGGTGAAAAACTGAGGGAGAAGAGGGTGCTTACCATGAATCCAAGCATAGTGACCTGCTGGGAGGTCTGGCTTTCAACACACCTGAGTGCTAGCAATTCCACAGACTTCTATAAACTACTTACATCTTCCAGTATCAGAATCTGACTTGCATCCTTTAGGTACTGCAGCTGATGAGTCACTAAGATTGTGATCTTCTCCTTCAAGGCCTGACAAATACACCTACAAATATAAAAGGTACAGTATGCAAAAGCACATTAACAGGAGTGCTTCAAACTGAAAAATTATATGTTGAAAACAATGAGACAAAGATCACACAGCAGTCAAAGATCTGTAGTTTAAATACCAAATCAATAAAAATTAAATATACCTAAATCAATTCATCCGACTAGGCTCTTAAATTTATCACCAAGAAATTTGAATCTAGCGCTGCTAAAATATTCTAAAAAGCAGTCCAGTGAAGAAGGCACCAATAGCTAAGCTTTTTTTCCCCTAAAACTCAGGTTAACAATTATTTGCATGCTTCATAAAGGGAAATAACTGAGTAATACTGAGATTCCAAAACTTGACTGAACTAAAATACTATTTTATCACTATTCAGGAATGGGAAGACAAGTATCTATGTCATATAAAAATGTGTACATTCTTAAACGGCTTTCTAGATTATTATTTATAATGAATGATGCACATATTAGCAACAAAAAATTAATAGATTCTTGGTAATCTTTGCCAGAGAGCATTTGCTAGACACTTGTTCCCAAAGAATATTAGACAGAAAATGAAGGCCAATTTGGCCTCCATCAGTCTCCACAACATTCCCAGTTCCAACCAGGAAGAAAGTCTTCTTTCATTAGGACCAAACACATTCCAAATGTAAGAATAAAAAACGGAATCCAAACGGCCCAAATCACAGTGGAAATCACCCAGTGGCTCAGAACACCCACCAATTCTCTACAGACAAGACCCCCGCTCAGTATTCAACCTTAAATTTTATTCACAGTTAAAACAAAACAAAACAAAACAAAAAACTGTTCCTCCATTTTAAATGCAGACCCCTAGGGACTCAACCCCAGGCTCAGCCACTGGGTCCACAACCCCTCCAGGGAAGCAAGTAGCTGGGTCTGGGGCCCCAGTGACCCCAGGCAGAATTCCAGGCAGGTTCTCTGGGAGCCCGTGGCCCTCGCAGAGCAAATCTCAGGAACCTGGGTCAGAGCTCAGCCTGTGAGTGATTCAGATGGACAGTCTGGAGGCAGCAGACTGCAGCTCAGTCCTTCTCACAAGCCTGATGACATTGGACAAGAGTCTAAACCTCAGTTTCTTCATCTTAAACAGCGTCAATGACAACTTCATCCACACGTTCTGAGAAGTCAAACCACCAATACACTCAGTAAGCGTCAGTCCCCTTCTCTGCTCCTCCGTAACCACAAGTGGCCCTGTGCTTTGGACTCAGGACAGAAAAGTCCTAAGGGGACACTCTGGACACTGGGTCTGTGATCAGAAGCAACACTCTAGGATACAGACACATACACCATCACTTCATTAAGTCCAAAAGGAGTACCTTTTGACCTGTGTTAGCTCAGTGTTCATACTTAAGTTTCTTGACTGTCACCTTTTCAGACTTAGTACTAAAGCATTTAAATTGCATTCTTGTCCTTAATTCATAAATACCTGCCAATAGTCCCTGAAAGTGGGTGTTAACCAAATGTGATGTGCTGTTATGTCCAAGATGGACCAACCCAAAAGTTCTAAAATATTTTCTTCCTCACTTTCCATCACAGATGAGGTAATATAAATAAATACAATGAAGTCATCAGTTGATGGC
>NW_011482054.1:5455-6988 GCF_000754665.1 Bison bison bison | reverse complement strand
TCAGTACTCTGCACTGTGTACAGGGGGACCCGCTGAGTGAGTGTAGAAAATGCACTATTGCACTGTGACCTGTGCTCTGAAGGAAAAGCAAGGGGTCTTAGATGGGGAGACACAGGAGCCCTGAGACTATCTGGGGAAATATCCTGGAAGAAGACACAGCAGGTGCAGGGGTTCTGGGACAGAACAAGCTGGGCTGAGGCGCCTTCCTGCATTCACAGCTTAGGAGGGGTAGTTCAGTAGAGTTGCTCAGTTGTGTCCGACTCTTTGGACCACATGGACTGCAACAACCGGGCCTCCCTTTCCTCACCAACTCTGGGAGCTTGCTCAAACTCATGTCCATCGAGTCAGTGATGCCATCCAACCATCTCATCCTCTGTTGTCCCCTTCTCCTCCCGCCTTCAATCTTTCCCTCATTGGAAAATACCCTGATGCTGCGAAAGATTGAAGGAGAGGTGGGGAGACTCATAAATTGTCAAGTGCACCCACTGAGGGCTGGGGGAAGACAGAGGGCACTGGCGCCCCCTAGAGGAGCAGGAGGGAATGGCAGGGCCCATCCTCCACCTTCCTTCTGTGTCCTGGGGCACTGCTCCCTGGCTCTGGGACAGAGGGACCAGTATGTACAGACAGACGGGGGTGAGAAAGGACCCCCACAGAACCAGCACAGGTGGACACCGAGTGGGTGTGGGGACGAGCTGGAAAGGCTGATGCGGGCAGAAGAAGCGTGTTCTGTCTGAGGACCTGGAGCTGCTTCCCGAACATGAAGGGGTGGGGATGGGAGGAGTCCATGAAGGGATGAAGCAGGTGGGTGAGCTGTGTAGACAGGAGGGTGAGCTGTGTAGACAGCAATGTGGGAGTCTGATCAGGACACACCTGAAGAGCTGATGACGCAGGAGGTGGGGGTCTGGGACGTGGGGCTGAACCAGGATGGGATCCACAGCATGATGAGACTGCATCATCTCACCTTCTATAGGTGACAGAACCCACTTAGCGCTCACAGAATAAAGTTGTAAAACTCACAAACCTCAATGACCTTGGATATAGATTCATGACTGTAGGAAACTGTTAATGGCAAGCAGCAGTGTGATTCATCCACTTTTAATACAAAGCCCTCTCCATGACTAAGCCTCCACGTGACCACCGTCTCTCACAGAATATTGTTCCATCCAATTCTTTAACTTGAGAACACCCTCCAATTGCTGTTGAGTGATTTCCTAATTTACTTTCATGCGCTCTGCTTTAAGTCACTCTAGAGTTGTGGTTCTGAACAGCAAACAACAATCTTAAGCTTGCTTCTCTCAAGTATCCAAAGTGGTACACCAAAAATATTGGAGAAGATTTTATAAATGTCTCCTGTGTTTGAAAAAGAACTCAGGAGAACTTCTGTGATCAGCACACTATCAGATCAGATCAGATCAGATCAGTCGCTCAGTCGTGTCCGACTCTTTGCGACCCCGTGAATCGCAGCATGCCAGGCCTCCCTGTCCATCACCAACTCCCAGAGTTCACTCAGACTCACGTCCATCGAGTCAGTGA
>NW_011482054.1:2971-4204 GCF_000754665.1 Bison bison bison | reverse complement strand
CACCTAATGTGAAATTTACCATTTCTGTCATCTTAAGCATAGAGCTCAGTGGTATTAAGTACATTCACATTGTTGTGCAGCCATCACCACCATCCATCTCCACAAATCTTTCATCACCCCAACACGAAGGACATCTTACATTCGGGCAGATCCCACCAAAGACTAACAACCACTGCTTAGTGGACGTGGAATCCCAGCTCCTAATATCCAGAGCTCAGACTTCCTCACACGTCTCCCTCTCAAACACTGGACTCTGCTGAAGTCTCTACTTTGCTATTCTGGACCATCTGTAAATCAATTGTGTCCCCTCAGATTCACCTGCTGACACCTTAGTTAATAGTACCTTAGAATTTGGTGACAAGGACCTTAAAGGAGTAATGATCACCCTTAGTTATACTGGACCTAATCTAACGTGACTGGTGTGCTTAGATGAAGAGAAGATTAAGACGTAAGGACAGAAACACAGGCATGTAAATCAATGAAGTTAGAACACACCCTCCCACCATGCACAAAATAAACTAAAAATGACTTAAAATCTTAATCATAAGACATGACACCATAAAACTCCTAGTAGAGATTATAAGCAAAACATTCTCTGACATAAATTATACCAATGTTTTCTTAGGTCAGTCTCCTAAGGCAATAGAAATATAAACAAAAATATACAAATGGGGGCTTCCCTGATGGCTTGGTGGTAAAGAATTCACCTGCCAGTGCAAGAGACACAGGATCCCTCCCTGGTCCAGGAAGATCCCACATGCACAAAGTACCTCAGCCCATGCAGCACAACTACTGAGCCTGTGCTCTGGAGCCCAGGAACCACAACTACTAATCCTACATACCACAGAGCCCGCACTCTGCAATGAGAGAAGCCACCACCATGAGAAGCCCATGCATCACAGCTAGAGAGTAGCCCCTGTTCATCCCAACTAGAGAAAAACACCCACAGCAACAAAGACCCAGGACAGTCATAAATAAATAATTTTAAAATAAAAAAATAAGAAATGAACAAATGGGACCTAATTAACTTACAAGCTTTTGCACAGCAAAGGAAACCATAAATAAAATGAAGAGACAACCTACAGAATGGAAGAAAATACTACAAATAATGTGACCAACAAGGGCTTAATTGCCAAAATGTACAAACAGCTCATAGAACTCAACAACAATAACAACAAATAATCCAATCAAAAAATGGGCAGAAGAACTAAATAGACATTTCTCCAAAGGGCA
>NW_011482054.1:0-2345 GCF_000754665.1 Bison bison bison | reverse complement strand
GACAAAAAAAAAAAAAAAAAAGACGTAAGGACAGAAACACAGGCATGTAAATCAATGAAGTTAGAACACATCCTCCCACCATGCACAAAATAAACTAAAAATGACTTAAAATCTTAATCATAAGACATGACACCATAAAACTCCTAGTAGAGATTATAAGCAAAACATTCTCTGACATAAATTATACCAATGTTTTCTTAGGTCAGTCTCCTAAGGCAATAGAAATATAAACAAAAATATACAAATGGGGGCTTCCCTGGTGGCTTAGTGGTAAAGAATTCACCTGCCAGTGCAGGAGACATAGGATCCCTCCCTGGTCCAGGAAGCTCCCACATGCACAAAGCGCCTCAGCCCATGCACCACAACTACTGAGCCTGTGCTCTGGGGCTCAGGAACCGCAACTACTAAGCCCACACACCATAGAGCCCGGGCTCTGCAATGAGAGAAGCCACCACAATGAGAAGTCCATGCACCACAGCTAGAGAGTAGCCCCTGCTCACTGCAACTAGAGAAAACCCCGACCATATGAGGACACAGCGAGGGGTTATGGTCAGAAGCCAAGGAGAGAGGTCTCAGGAGAAACCAAACCACCCACACCTTGAACCTGTAGCCTCAAGAACTGTGAGAAATTTAATTTCTATTCTTTGAGCATCCCCATCTGTGACAACTTGCTATAGACTGAATGTTTTACTCCTCAAAAGTCATCTATTGAGACCTAATCCCAACTGTGTTGGTATCAGGAGGTGGGGCCACCAGGAGGGACCAGGTCATGAGGGTGGAGCCTCCATGAAAGGGATTAGTGCCCTGATAAAAGGAACCACACGGCTCCCTCACCTCTGCCACCACATGAGGCTGCAGGAATCAGACCCTCACCAGACTGAATCTTTCAGCCCCCTGACTTGGACTTTCCCAGCCTCCAAAACCATGAGATAAAAACTTGTTATTTCTAAAGCCACTCAGCTCTGGTGTCCTGTGAGAACAGCCTGGATAGACACAGTCCTAGAAACTAACACAGGACCTGAGAGCGAGAATTTCCAAACAGCTTCTCTCTGCTGAACACCCCGCCTCCTCCAGGCGGGGACGTGCTTGCTATTCTCCTCACAGCCTTACTTTCTCCTCCCTCCACACCTGAGCTTCTACTCTTGCTTCAGCAAAGGACTGGGTCCTCGTCTGAGTCTCCACACACCTGCCCAGCCTGCAGGCCCCCAGGGTACTTCCTGCCCAGCCCTGTGCACAGGGAGCTTTCCAACTTCAGTGAAAGCCTCCAGCTGACACTTCCACTTTACATTCAGCATCTACTATCCTGTATTAAAACACTCTAAACCCTGACTCTGCTGAGCTTTCCCCAGGCATCTGTTTTAACAAGCTCCATGTAGAGACAGGTTCCTCAGAGGCAAGAATGAGAGCTGGGCATCCGAGTCTCCCTTATTCTGCCCAGTGTGGGTCCTTCCCCTCTCCTGGCTCACTGTCCTCCTTGTAAACTAAGAGGTTTTGTGCAGTAAGGCATTGATCTCAGTGTACACAGCTGGGTGTTTAGAAGTGCAGCTGGAAGGCTCATTGACTTTAATAAAGTGAACAACAGCAAGCAACCTGACCATGGGGGAGATGTGAAGCCTGTTTTAGGAAAAAAACAAGTTTGCAAGGCTTTCAAAAAGGCCAGTCTAGACTCCATAAGAGGCCTCAGTCAGTGTGTGTTAGGACACATTATACACAGAAAAGAATCAGAGTAGTCCTACTTTAGTCATTGTGTAGCAAACCAGGAGCCACTGACAAGTTCTACATTTTAGAAACAGGAATGAGAGTCAAGACTCAAGCCAGATTATAGATGACACTACATTGTAGTGTCTAAGTATTAATTCTAGTAAGCATCCATGAAATAACATGAAATAATTGAAATCATACTCAGATGTGGAATTCTCAAATTCTAGATTTTATTAAGTCTATACTTAATAAAGACTTTATTTCCAAAATGATAGAATAACAAGCATAAACCAACAGGGTCTTTCCATGGAAGCCCGACGTCAGTACTGAAAACTTCACTTCTAACACGCCTTAAGCAAATGATAGAGGAAAAAAACTGGCAGCCAAGTACCAGGTTATAAGAGTTTCACTCTTTGATTTAAAAACCCTGCATCATCTTATTCCTGATGTCTGGATCCACCCAGAGTGTCTGGTAATCAACTGCAAGTAGCAGGAAGGAAACTGCCATCTGTCACTCCCTAAAGCACAGACCCCACTGGCCCCCACACACTGGAAGCACCTGCTGTATTTTCCTGTCCTGACCTCATCAGGATGCAAGATTTCTCTATGATGGATCTTCTGTGGATGGAAGGGAGGGGAGGGAG
>NW_011482053.1:18765-19318 GCF_000754665.1 Bison bison bison | reverse complement strand
GCCATGCCATCCTCTAGGAGACTTTCCAGACCCAGGGATTGAAACCACATCTCTTACGTCTCCTGCAGTGGCAGGCGGGTTCTTCACCACTAGCACCCCCTGGGAAGCCACTTGACTCACATGACCCAGGGACATTTTTCTGTTCCATTTTGTGTGTTTGTGTTTGTTTTTTGTTTTTACTAACCATCAATTATTCTGAATGATGAAAAGAAAATAAAAGTGACAGATCTTAGTTTACCCTGAAAATGTACATTCTATGAGTTAGGCCCAAAGCAAAGGCCTTCTCCTAAAGCTGATTGCCTAAAATTATTCACAAAGTGTGCCTTTAGTACAGATGTCCATTCCTGATTGCTAGGCAAATTTCCTAGAAATTAAGTGAGTATGGCTTAGATGCCTATCTATATGTTATAGAAAATTGGTAATTACCCCTATCAGCTGTACAGGAGACTATGAATTTTCCAAACAAATAACATCAAAGCCTAGGGATTTTTCTAGAAATAGCTTATGCATCCTATTTGTTCAATGGATCAGGCCGTGTCTCTTATCCATGTGA
>NW_011482053.1:16421-17014 GCF_000754665.1 Bison bison bison | reverse complement strand
GGGTGTTTGCTATGACCAGTGCATTCTCTTGGCAAAACTCTATTAGCCTTTGCCCTGCTTCACTCTGTACTCCAAGGCCAAATTTGCCTATTACTCCAGGTATTTCTTGACTTCCGACTTTTGCATTCCAGTCCCCTATTATGATAGGTCCCATGCATGCATTGCCACACTCAGTGCCCCCAACCCTGCAGCAGGCCACCCCCGACCCATGCCACTGCCAGAGACTCCTAGACACTAACAGGCAAGTCTAGGCCAGTCTCTCTTGTGGGGTCCCTGCTCTTTTCTCCTGGGTCCTGGTGCCACAAGGTTTTGTTTGTGCCCTCCAAGAGTTTGTTTCCCCAGTTCTGGCGGCTCTATGGTGGGTCACACTAGACAGTTATATGCCAAGACTCAGTTCAGTTCAGTTCAGTTGCTCAGTCATGTCCTACTCTTTGTGACCCCATGAATTGCAGCACGCCAGGCCTCCCTGTCCATCACCAATTCCCGGAGTTCACTCAAACTCAGGTCCATTGAGTCAGTGATGCCATCCAGCCATCTCATCCTCTGTTGTCCCCTTCTCCTCCTACCCCCAATCCCTCCCAGCATCAGGGTCT
>NW_011482053.1:15592-16079 GCF_000754665.1 Bison bison bison | reverse complement strand
TCTGCTTTTTAATATGCTATCTAGGTTGGTCATAACTTTCCTTCCACGGAGTAAGCATCTTTTAATTTCTTGGCTGCAGTCACCATCTGCAGGGATTTTGGAGCCCAAAAACATAAAGTCTGACACTGTTTCCACTGTTTCCCCATCTATTTCCCATGAAGTGATTCATTTCACTGCAAATTCCCATTTATTTTTCAAGGCCAAATTTAAATGTCACCCCCATGTGGAAGCCTTCCAGACTCCACAGGCAGAGACAGAGGCTCCATTCTCAGTGATGCTATAGCTCTTTACGATATTACTGTGTGTTTTCATTATTGGTAATGATGCCCTAGCTAGAAGGTGGTTTTCCACACCTCAGGAAAGCCATGTCTTGTTCGTCTTATTCTCAGTGCTTAGCAAAGAGCTCTATACATGTTTAGTAGATGTTTTAATGAATTTGCAGATGATTACTTTTTAAATACAAGCTATGTAAGTATCCTCTAGCAGC
>NW_011482053.1:12397-14592 GCF_000754665.1 Bison bison bison | reverse complement strand
TCTTGAACAGCCCGTGGTTTGTTACCATTAGAAATTCAATGGAGAAAACAGCTTTTTTTTTTCCAGTACCAATACCTGCTGAAACCCAATTCATATTTTTCAACTTTGGTGGTAGTGGTGATTTTGAAAAATATACATTTTCTGTATCTGAGATACTTATATACCACCTAGGTCCCCATCCACCTAGCCTTCTACCACGTGCATATAGCTCACTTGGTAACCACAGATCTAGACAGATTAATTTGGGCCCCAACCCAAGACAACTCAGATGATCTTTCCCTTTCTTGTGTTCAGAAAAGATAGATGCTCTCCACGACCTAGGTAGAATGGGAACCTGTGCAAATAACCCACTCCTGTACAGCAAGCAAGATACTGAAAAGTTTCAATATGACTGTCATTTCCCCTACTGGCAGGGAGTGATAAATGAAACATACGTTCCTATTATCTGCCCACCCTTCAGAGTGATGGATTACCTGAATAGAAAGGGATATTGCTCCTGGGCCCTAGAGAATTATAGGTATCTCTTCATGAATGTTAATACCAGATGGTGGAGCAAAATTGCCACAGCAGAAGCAAGATCTAACCAGTAATTCACCCTTCCTTTATTTTGTGTTAAAATAAAATAAGCAATGTCTTTTGCCTTCTTCCATTTCCCGTATTTTTTTTTCCTTTAGAAAGTAAGTAATAACATCATCATTCCTGCACTAATGGCAGTAGTGGCTGTAATTTGAGGCTTAAAAGCAGAGCGATGTGTTTTGAATAGAGCTTCTCCGAGTCTAAAGAGCAACACTCTGCTACAAAGGAATATTGGTCATGTTTTGCCAACCAGAAGGTTGACCTCATCTGTCATGGTAGAAGACTTTAACACATAGGATAGTGCAAATAAAGCATATGGTTCCTAACACTAATAACAAGACTTTGATTAAAATGCTCTGGGAGTGAAGTGTTTGCAGAGAACAAGAGTTTACCTGAAAAGCCACTTTATTTTCACGTAGTTCAAGCTTTTCAAACTGGTTCTCTTCCCTTTTCACCTTAATAAGTCTGAGTGACTCTTTAGCAACTGAAGGCTGCAGCATGTCCTGAAGTCCTCATAACAAAGGTGACTATGCTTCAGATGGGGATGGAGATGTGAAAAAGCATGTGAACAATCAAGCTTAATGGATCTGACCCAGGACCATTCCCTGAAAGTTGTTTTATTAACTAAATCCTCATGTCAATTGGTTTGTTGGCCATTGACCTCTTCATCTTCTAAGTCTAGGCCAAAGCAATTCCCAGAATTAGGTTCACTAAGTCAAGAGTTTATGGGAGAAGGCAGCAATAACAGTGCTTCATGAAAGAGATTGGCAGCGTTACTTTAGAGCTCAACCTTTTAAAAAAAATCTAAAAGAGACTTTTGAAGGGAGATATAGAGTGATTTTTAAGATAGGGACACGTACTACATCTCAATGCCTGCCACCCACCTCGCCCCACCCCAATCGTCTTTAAAGGACAGACAAATAGCTGTGAATTTTCAGTCATCCAAGCACTAAACACTGGCTGCTTTTCCACTGGGCAAAATACTGCTGTAAATGTCAGACTCCGCAGGGATCATTAAGACTACAGAGCACAAGTCCACAAAAACATATCTTCTCAAAAAAGAATCCTAAACCATTTTGCTCCAACGTGATTTATAAGAGAAATGAACATATTCTAAAAAGTGAATATGGGGATGTTTTTCTCGCATGTGTTTGCTATGAATGGAAATTCCCAAGGTTTGTTGCACACAATTCAGCCTCAGAACAATCTGTGTGGTGTCATTTAAAATCCCTGCTCAGGGAGTGTCAGGGATGCACACATCAGCTGAGCTGGAAGAATGCTCAGGAAGGAGAAAATAAAAACAACAGGAGTGCATTCCCAACTGTATTATCAACTTTAGACTCCATGTGAAAGATCAAATCGTGCCTTTGTAAATGTTTCGCTTTTCAGGTTTCACCTCTGAGACTACGAGAGAGAATATACTTTTGTTATTTGAAACAGTCAATGAGTTTTCCCACGTTCCAGATACAAAGGGCCAAACCAATGCGACACCATGGATATCTTATGGGTACCCCCGTGAGAAGCCAGAGATGGAAAATAGAAAGTTCTTCGGGTGTCAACTGTGTTAGCAGTGGAGTGATAAAAAGAAAAACATACACATGCAGACATACACGTACACG
>NW_011482053.1:8538-12297 GCF_000754665.1 Bison bison bison | reverse complement strand
CTAGTGTTTCTGGCTCCTCCCACACTGGATTAGGATGGAATGCCACGCCACAGGGCATGGGATAGAGCATCCTCTCAGATGGCAATGGGTCAGGATAACCTAGAAGTGTGGGCAAGTTCATTTCTTTTGGGACAAACTCTAACCAGCATGAAACAGGAGATGGAGGGAGTCTAGCACACAGATTCTCTACCCTCCCTTCCATGAATGGTTTGAAGTTACAATTTATGCACACAGCTTGTGGAGAAACATGCACAGACATTTTGACTAAACGGACACGTCTGCCAAATGTTCTCTTTGTGGCTCACTGCAAAACTCTGGCACACCTCACCTTGCACTGCTTCCCTTCCTCCCTGCCTTACCTCCTTCATGCTCACTCTCACTGCCTTGGCTTTGTACCTCACCAGTTAAGAATTGGCACTTAGGGCTTCCCTGGTGGCTCAGGGGTAAAGAATCCACCTCCACATGCCATGGAGCAACTAAGCCCCTGTGCCACACTGCTGAGACGGCGCTCTAGAGCCCAGGAGCCACAACAACGGAAATCCACGTGATCTAGAGCCCATGCTCCGCAAGAAGGGAAGCCACCACAATGAGACACCTGCACACCCCAAGTAGAATGTAGCTCTTGCTTGCCACAACGAAGACCCAACACAGCCGAAAAAAAAAGAATTGGCACTTAATCTTGGCTACAGGCTCTAGGAAATTTGGGCTAAGACAGCTGGTTAGAAATTATCCCTACATTTTCAAAGGCAAGTATTTCTCAGCCAAATAATGGGGCACACTACATTTCATATCACTTTATGGTATTTTGAGTCCCTAAAGCAGTAACCGTCAAGTTATTGACATGTAGTTGAAATTTTTGTATTTCCATGAAATGAGAAAATAATGTCATTCCATTTAAACTGTAAACTATCAATGTAGAAATAGATACTAATTTGTTGTGCTATGTTCAGAGGGAACAGCATGATAAGGTTTTATTTTGTTGTATCACTGCAAATGCCATGACCACAGGAAAATTTATACAAAATGCGGGGTCACAAGCAATATGGATGGTACCTCAGCTTTGCAACCTACTTAGTTGTGAGATCTTAAGCAAATTACTAAACTCTCAGTTTTTGTTCCCCCCTCTACCATGTGGCACTAATACCTGTCCTCTGTAATGTTGTAAAACAACCTGCCTGTGGGTAGAACTTTGAGAGTGTCCAGTAATTGGTAGCTGTGTACATGATCACTGCAGCTTCCCTAGTAATCAAGAAAGAGAAAGGTTTTTTATTGAACTTTTGGATGAGCTGTGACGTATTTGAATTACAAAGAGGTATTTTGCTTACAAGCGGTAGAACTGCAACTCAAATAAGCTTAAACAACAAAGGGAAATTGTTGACTCAGATAATAGGGAGAAAGAAGAATGGATCTAGCCTCAGGCGTCAGAGCGCAAGTGCTTTGGTCCCTGCCCTGCTACTCTAGGTCTATCAGCCCCTTCACTGTGCACATCAGCTCCATTCTGTCTGGTTCCAGACGCTCTTGCACGATGTCCAGCAGCATGAGCAGGTTTATGCCCTCTCAGCTGAGCAACCCCAGCGAAAAGAGAGCTTACCCCATACATCTACACATCAGTTCCCTGGGACACCAAAGGCCCCTGCTGGGTTCCCATGCGCACTTCTTGACCCAGCCATAGTCGTTACGGTGACGGCATGCTAGAACTGGCCAAGTCTGAACACTTGTCAAGGGAACTAAATCTCTTATCTGAGGGACTTCCCTGGTGGTCCAGTGACTAAGACTCTGCACTCCCAATGCAGGGGCCCTGGGTTTGATCCCTGGTCAGGGAACTAGATCCCACATGCTCCAACTAAGACTTCACTTTCCACAGCTAAACATTCCATAGGCCAAATATCGAAGATCCTGTGTGTCACACCTAAGACCTGGCACAGTCAAATAATAAGTAAATATAAAAAAAATTAAAGAACGGGGCTGGAGAAATTTTCCAAGACATAGACATGTGTATGTGTATGTACACACACACATGCACACAGGCATGCACGCACACACGCACAAATCACTATGCAGGCTCAGCACATGTTTTCTGAAAGGAGCCAGATAGTTACGCTGTGCAGTCCTCATCAGGTCCCAGTTGCACATTCCTCTTTGGTGGTTTTTTTACAAACCTTTAAAAACATACAGAGTGTTCACAACTTGCTGACTGTACACTAACAGGCCACAAGCCACAGTTAGCCTACCACTGCACTAGAGAGTATAACACAACCAAAAAAGAATAAGAAGGACTTTTCATTATGGAATCAGTGATATGTTAGATATATTTGTACAGAGCTTGATGGTTAGACTTTCACTAGTGAAGAACTACATGACACAGTGGGTGAAGAAGGAAACAATTTCTATCCAGCAGTCAACAAACAAATATTTTTTTGACAATATACCACTGAAATTCCAAAATTCACAGCACACTCATAAACTGGGCCTTGTATTTTAAAGACACCAAGTTACCTATATTTTGTATGCTGCTGCTGCTAAGTCGCTTCAGTCGTGTCCGACTCTGTGTGACCCCATAGACGGCAGCCCACCAGGCTCCCCCGTCTCTGGGATTCTCCAGGCAAGAACACTGGAGTGGGTTGCCATTTCCTTCTCCAATGCATGCATCCATGGGATTTTCCAGGCAAGAGTGGGGTGCCATTGCCTTCTCCGATATTTTGTGTATCAGTATGTATTAGAGGTAGAGAGGAACATAATAGATATTCTAGAACTTTAAAGGAGGCAATAGAAAAAAGAACAAAGGGAACACCTTTATACAACTGCCTATCCTTCTTCTCTATAAAGTATTCTGAATATCAAATAATGGGAGTAGAGGCAAATTTAAATTTTCTGCCCTAGTGAATTCAATGCAAAACCTGTTTTTATATTAGACATCTTTATGAATATTAATGTTCTTCAACTCAAGTAACGAGAAAAGAATATTCGGCATTCCTCTCCCCACCCCACCCACCTCCTGTGCCATTGCTCCTATGCCCTTTTAATGTTACTTTCTAACAGTGACTTTCTAATGTTACTTTCTTTCTTTCTTCTAACAGTGAGCTAGAACATTGACAAGCTATGGGTACTGCTCAAAACTAAACAAGGATGGCAAAATAAGTCACCGTTTACAAGAATCCACACCACTGTGTGCCATTTCTGAAGATTTACCTGTTAACATTAGATTGGTGATTTTTAAATTAGAGAATCTGGGAACTAGCCTGGAAAAAAGATATACTTTCACTCATCACTAACTGAAATGCAGCTTTAAGTTTTAAACATAATCAACAAACCACAATACTACTAGCTGTACTTGTGCCTTTATCGCAAAATCATAGATATTTTCATATTGCATTTTCGAATGACATCTTACATATTAAAGATGCTTCAGACCTCAAAACACCATCTCTGCTCACCACTACCAAGAGATTACAATACTTATTAATTCACCACTAGATACATTTATAGAATACGTTAATAAAACATATTGCCATCAAATTTGCTTTTTGATATAACTGTTATTGTTCAGTCCATAAGTCATGTCCAACTCTTTGTGACCCCATGGATTGCAGACTGCCAGGCTCCTCTGTCCATGAGATTTCCCAGGCAAGAATCCTGGAGTGATTCTTGGAGAAGCCACTCCCTTCTCCAGGGGATATTCCTGACCCAGGGATTGAACCTGCGTTTCCTGCATTGCAAGGTGGATTGGTAACCACTGAGTCACCTGGAAGCTGAATATAA
>NW_011482053.1:7079-7582 GCF_000754665.1 Bison bison bison | reverse complement strand
TTGGCAATTTGACCTCTGGTTCTTCTGCCTTTTCTAAATCCAGCTTGAACATCTGGAAGTCTTGGTTCATGTACTACTGAAGCCTGGCTTGGAGAATTTTGAGCATTACTTTGCTAGCGTGTGAGATGAGTGCAATTGTGCAGTTGTTTGAGCATTCTTTGGCATTTTAATTCTTAGGGATTGGAATGAATATGGACCTTTTTCAGTCCTGTGGCTACTGCTGAGTTTTCTAAATTTGCTGGCATATTGTATGTAGCACTTTCACAGCATCATCTTTCAGGATTTGAAATAGCTCCACTGGAATTCCATCACCTCCACTAGCTTTGTTCATAGTGATGCTTCTTAAGGCTCACTTGACTTCACATTCCAGGATGTCTGGCTCTAGGTGAGTAATCACACCATTGTGATTATATGGGCCATGAAGATCTTTTCTGTACAGTTCTGTGTATTCTTGCCACCTCCTCTTAATATCTTCTGCTTCTGTTAGGTCCATAGCATTTCTG
>NW_011482053.1:3528-6047 GCF_000754665.1 Bison bison bison | reverse complement strand
TGTTGGTTTCACTTTGGCTCCATCTCTTCACTCTTTTTGGAGTTATTTCTCCACTGGTCTTACTTCAACATAATTGGTTTTCTTGGAACACATGTGTACTCAGTTGTGCCTGACTCTGTGACCCCATGGACCGTAGCCCACCCGGCTCCTCTGCCTATGGAATTTTCGAGGCAAGAATACTGAGTGGGTGGCCATTTCCTTCTCCAGGGGATCTTCCTGACCCAGAGACTGAGTCTGTGTTTCCTGTGTGGGCAAGCAGATTCTTTACCACTGAGCCACCTGGGAATCCAGTTTTCTTGGTAATTCTATGCATTTAAAAATGTTTCTCTGATAGGTGTTCCACAGCCCTCACCATCCTACAAAATATATTATGGCCTAAAAATGTTTAAAACCTGATGGTTTAGACAAAATTCCCTCCAACTTGAAATATTTTCTTTCCGTGGTTTTCTCAGCTTCTCACTTTCCTGGTTGCCCCTCTATCTCACTGGTGATCTCCTTTTCCAGTTTCTCCTCCTCTCAGTAATGTGTACAGTGGCGTGTTCTATGGCTCACTCCTGGGTCCCTTCGTCTCCTCTATCTGAGAGATCTTACTCCATCCCAGGCCTTAGAGAGCACTGATAAGCTGATGATCCCCGATCTCCATTCTCAGCCTGTTATATCCACTCCTGACATCTCCACTTGAAGATCTGATGGGGATGTCATGCTTAAGATGGCCCTAAGAAAACCTCTAATCCCCTTACTGCTATCAAAACCTGTGCTTCCTGCAGTTTTCCCCATCTCAGTAAATGGAAGCCTTTTCTACACCAATGGCTCAAAGCAAAGCACATCTCTGATTCCTGTGTTTTCTCTCAAGCTCCACATTCAGTCCATCAGCAAGTTTTATCCACTCAAGCTTCTGAACACATCCTAAATCTGTCTAGGTCTCTCCCTCACACCTGCTACAACCCTCGTTCTAGCTACCTCTGTCACCTGCACATGTACGATGGCCTCCTGCCTCATCACCCTACCTCCATCCTTTCCCTCAAATAGTTGTGTACACAGCAGTAAGAATTCTCTTAAAATACGATCTATTTCAGAAGCACAAACAGAAAAATATATATTTATATCTACCATCTAGGAACCTTTTCTATAATAATAAATCAGACCATTGTCATTTGTCTTCCTGACAGTCTACTTGCTACCCACTGTGTTAATATTTAGAATTAATTAACAACCATGGCTTACAAGGTCCTATGACCTAGTCCTTGCTCATGTCTGTAATCCTGTCCACTTACCCTCTGCCCCTCCCCCAGTACAGTGAATCACAGTGACCTCACTGCTGTTTCTCAACCCACCAAGCTCACTTTCACCTCAGAAGCTTTGCATTAACCATTCCCTCTGCCTACAGTTCTCTTCCACCCAATCTTTCTGGTTCTTTCTGGTCCCAGTTTGTAAACTCATGAAAAGACCTTTACTGTTCATCCAGCCTAAGGAATTCACCCACTAATCCCAATCATATCACTCTATTTTCATCATAATATGTAAAATGGTTATTTTTTATTCTTTACTTGCCTATGTATTTTGGTAAACACACATACACTCTCTCTCTGAGAATGTAGGAAGTTATCAGACTTGTATAACCTTTTAACTCTGGCACCTATCAGATGCTTAATAAATATTTGGAAAAGAAAGGAGGGAGGAAGAGAGGGAGGAGGAAAAAGGAGAAGACGGAGGAATTTAACATTTTTAAGTACTCTGTCTAAAAATCTGTCATAAAATGATTTCACACAGCATCTCAATAGATATTTCCTGAGGATGAACTTATTTACAGCACCTAGTAACTTAAAAAACAAAGTGTCATGTCTAGATCTTAAGGAAAAGAGACAATCAAAAGAGATGATGAAGGCTGAACAATCACTTACAGCTCAAGAGCCCTAATTGCCAAGCATGCTCCCCACTCATCTTTCCACCACTCGTGTGAAAATCAAGGAATATCCCACGTGCCACAGGGCCACAAAGTCTGCACGCCACAACCACTGAGCCTGTGCTCTAGAGCCTGGGAGCCACAACTCCTGAAGCCCACACACACCCTACAGCCTGTGCGCCACAACAAGAGAAGCTGCCACAACGAGAAGCAGGCAAGCACCGCCACAAAGATCCAGCACAGTCACAAATAAACAAATAAAAATATTTTTTAGAAAAAAAAGACTGTCCACCACAGTTGGGGATAAGACAAGTAAAGAGGCATTTCCAACAGAGTAAGAGAAATGCTATGCTCATCAATTCCAGAATGTTGTGCATATAACTTTTACTAGGTGAGTGGTGGTGGTGGTGGTTAAAGACTTCCTGGAGGAAGAACCATAAGCTGAGACAAAGAGAACGTATACACATCTGTCATGCGTGCACTGAAGTGTGGTGATTGTTCTAGGCATTCTAGACAGAGAGCCTGATAGAATGAAACATGCTACATAAGTAAATAATTATGCAGACAGCCAACCATGTTTCATGTTGTTCTGTATTCTATGAACCGCTAACATCTT
>NW_011482053.1:0-694 GCF_000754665.1 Bison bison bison | reverse complement strand
TGTAAGTATTTTTATTTGTTCAAACATTTCCAGTTTCCTTCAGGACTTCAAAGTTGCTGAGAAATTTATATTTCTAAGTAGGCCCAGCTTGTTATGGATGGGGAAAAGGTACTCTGAAAACATGGCTGTTTTTTCCTGAGGGGCCTCACAGCTAGGATTTTTTTTCCCCTGCATCTTCTAAAAAGCCAAAGTCATTTGGGTTTTATCTCTCTGGCTCAGATAGTAAAGAATCTGCCTGCAACTCAGGAGACCCAGGTTTGATCCCTCAGTTAAGATCCCTTGGAGAAGGAAATGGCTACCCACTCTGGTAGCCCTGCCTTGAGAATCCCATGGACAAAGGACCCTGGCAGGCTACAGACCATGTGGTCGGAAAGAGTCAGACACAACTGAGCTACTAACACTGTCATACTCACTTTGTCATCCCCAAAACATAGAGGAAATAGACTTTTTACTTCTTTCTAAGCATCATTCCTGAGGTCAAGCTGACCAAGAGACAAGGATTTGAGCAGAGTTCCAAAGAACAGCAAGTAGAGATAAGAAAGCCTTCTTAAGTGAACAATGCAAAGAAACAGAGGAAAACAATAGAATGGGAAAGACTAGAGATCTCTTCAAGAAAATTAGAGATACCAAGGGAACACTTCATGCAAAGATGGGCACAATAAAGGACAGAAATGGTATGAACCTAACAGAGCAG
>NW_011482052.1:14143-14756 GCF_000754665.1 Bison bison bison | reverse complement strand
GGGAGGTTCAGGATGGGGAACACGTGTGTGCCCATGGCTGATTCATGTGAGTGTATGGCAAAAGTCACCACATTGTTGTGAAGTAATTAGCCTCCAATTAAAATAAATAAATTTTAAAAATGTAGGTGGTGGTTGTTTTTCAGTCATTAAGTGAAATTAGAGTCTGGCTCTTTGCTACCCCATAGACTACAGCTTGCCAGGCTCCTCCAGGCAAGAATACTGGAGTGGGTTTCCATGCTGTTCTCCAGAGGATCTTTCCAAGGCAGGAATCAAACTTGCATCTCCTGTGGCTCCTGCATTGCAGTCGGGTTCTTTACCATTGAGCCACTGGGGAAGTCCCAAGAAGATGTGTTACTCATTTGATAATATAATACTTCCCATGTAATTCCATATACCAAATGAATCTACTTAGTTTAATATCTCTCTTTGGGATGTTTCAGGGTTCCTTTGAAGAATCCCAAAGTTCAGTGGAGTTCAGTTCAGTCGCTCAGTCGTGTCCGACTCTTTGCGACCCCATGAATCACACGCAGCATGCCAGGCCTCCCTGTCCATCACCAACTCCTGGAGTTCATTCAGACTCACGTGCATCGAGTTTGTGATGCCATCCAGCCAT
>NW_011482052.1:10508-11138 GCF_000754665.1 Bison bison bison | reverse complement strand
GCAGGAAACCAGTAAAACTTCAAGACAAGAAGCTTGCACCACTTACGTAGGCCACAGGCGTCTTTCCATTCTCCCAAAGGAGAGGAAACACTGAGGCCTCCCTGGTCGGATCTTAGAAGCCAAGACAAAATTAGTAAGCTTGGTGGGTTCCGCGCTCCAGATGGAAACTCAGCCACAGTTTGAGAGAGAGAGACATGGGGAGACCAGCATTTCGAGGAACTGTTCCCAATTCTTTATTTTCCGGAGTCTGTTTTTATACACTGAGGTGTTATACAAAAGTCACGTGGGGTCAGCAGTCCTGACTTTTATTAAAGTCAGGTGCTTCGTACAAATGTATACAGAGGTCTTAGGGGTGTTACATCATCTTCTGGCCAGGGGGGCCTGCTGATAATTTATGACCCTCTCCTTGTGACAGCAGTCAGTCAACACTTATTCTCCAGGGGTGATTATTCTTAAAACAGACGCCACCCAAATAAAGTTACATTCCTATAGGGTGAGGGTGTAGTGGGTTTTAATTAAGGAAAGAATTTACTTAGCCTACGGTCTAACGTGATTTATATCAAAGGTTAATACTTATTTCTTCTATATATTCATTAATGTGTTTAAGGGCAGGGGATGTGGAGACTTAGC
>NW_011482052.1:8799-10370 GCF_000754665.1 Bison bison bison | reverse complement strand
TGAAAAGGTTGGATGGCATCACTGATTTGATGAACATGAGTTTGAGCAAGCTCCAGAAGTTAGTGATGGAGAGGGAAGCATGGCCTGCTGCAGTCCAGGGGGTCACAAAGAGTCAGACATAACTGAGTAACTAAACTGAACTGAACTGGGAAGGGTGGTCTATTGACATCTAATGGGATGTGGCTAAGCATCCTGTAATGTGCAGGCCAGCCCCTTGCAACAAAGAATGATCCTTCCCAAAGTGTCAATTATGTCAAAGTTGGGAAACCCTGCCTTAAAAAAATGCTCACATTACCTATGTAATGTTCCTGCTGTTTTTAAAAAACTGTATTTTTCCTTAATATTTATTGTACATATACTAAGTACTTAGAAATTATACTAAGTGGTACAAAAACCAGTTCATTTATGTCTTACATTAGACCTGGGAGAACACCCAACTAGAAGTCATTTACCATGTATTACACATTTGATTGATGGTCTGTCTGAATCTGGGTTTGTTAGGTTAACACTGAGTTATTCAAAATTCAAAGTAAGATAAAGGTATCTCTTGTGGCACCTGGCCCCTTTTGAAATCTGATGAAGGGTATTGAATTTCTCTCCAGAAAATGAACATATGTTAAAATACATAAACTTTGCATGCAATCTCAGGATATTTCATTACACACCTCTATTTGTCTACGGGTCATTGGAGAGGAACTCATCTAATAGGAGAGAAAGACAAGCAAAGAGATCATTTTAAATAGCCTGGTACATGTTAAGGATCCCAGCATTATGCCTGACAGAGCAGACACTCAATAAATAAATATGCACTGGGTAAATCAGGTAAGGTCTGTCAATGTTGAGAAGAGTGGGGAGAAGATAACTACTACTATCTAAGGGAATAAGAGAAGGCTTCCCTGGTAGATCAGATGGTAAAGAATCCACCTGCAATGCAGGAGACCCTGGTTCGATTCCTGGGTCAGAAAGATCTGCTGAAGAAAGGATAGGCTACCCACTCCAGGAGAAAGATAGGCTACTCAAACCAGTATTCTTGGGCTTCCCTCAGGGCTCAGCTGGTAAAGAATCTGCCTGCAGTGTAGGAGACCTGGGTTCGATCCACGGGTTTTGAAGTTCCCCTGGAGATGAGAAAGGCTATCCACTCCAGCCTGGAGAATTTCAAGGACTATACAGTCCATGGGGTCACAAAGAGTTGGACACAACTGAGTGACTTTCACTTTCAAGGGAATAAGAGCAACTTAGCTAGTATTTTGCTTTGTTAGGAACTAATACAAAAACAATATTAATTGGATATACTCCAAGAGTTCAAGTGCTGGAAAAGTCTCTAAAAGAGTGAACTCTATCCTGGTTATTCGAATGTTTTTTTATTCTTATATTAGATTATGCACTCTTTGTATTAAGACTTTCCTATTCATCCTGATTTTTCTGTATTGTGCTACCTTTTAGAATTGGTTCTTGCACATAGTAAGCACTAAATTCATGCTTTTGAACTGTGGTGTTGGAGAAGACTCTTGAGAGTCCCTTGGACTGCAAGGAGGTCCAACCAGTCCATCCTAAAGGAGATCAGTCCTGGG
>NW_011482052.1:5201-6432 GCF_000754665.1 Bison bison bison | reverse complement strand
TATTTATTTCAAATAATATAAAATTTTGACATGGTTTATATAATGCTGTAAAAATTAATCATTAAAATTACTTAAAAAGCAGTCATCATTTTTAGGTGAACAGATTCTAGGATGGTTCCATGATTCCTGCTTTTTGGTGTTGACATCTTTGTGTAATTCTATTCCCCTGAATGTGGGTAGGGCCTGTAACTTGATTACAATCTTTAGAATATGACAAAACCTATTGCACATCACTTTTGTGATTATTTAGGTTACATAAAAAATCTGTTTTGCTAGCTGACTTACTCTAGAGCTTCTTCATTGCTAGATTTGGAAAAATAACCATTTTAGGGGCTTACATGGAATAGACTCTAGGATCTGAGAGAAGTTTCAACCCACTATACAGGAATAAACCACTACAGCTGCCAAAACATAAAATAAGTCAATGATCTGAATGAGCTTGGAAGCACATTCTTCCCCAGTTGAAGCTTCAGATTAAAATGCAGCCTTGAACATTTTGATTTAGTCTTGTGAGACCCTAAGCAAAAGGGGCAGCTTAGTCCTATGGAGGAGGGCATGGCAATCCACTCCAGTATTCTTGCCTGGAGAATCCTATGGACAGAGGAGCCTGGAGGGCTGCAGTCCATGGGGTCGCAATGAGTCAGACACAACTGAGCAACTAAGCAGTTTTTTGCAAACCACATGACACAGAAACTGAGAAAATACAAGTATTATTTTAAGCCTCTGAATTTGCGATTTTTTTTAAAGCTAGGAAATAGATAATAGTGAATGACACAGCCTGGGTCATAGCTACTGGTCAAACTGTTCATACCCAGCAACAATGAGCAAATGTCTAGATTACCACTGTGTTGTAATTTGTGTCCTGATTTTTTTATTGCATTATTCCTATTAGGAGCCTACACACATCTAAAAGATGCTAAATTTAAAGGAAATATTGACTTGTTAAAATGTTGGAAGATGTCAGCCATGATACAACATTCTGCTGGTTTGACTCAAATAGTCATTAGTTGTCAGAGAAAATTCTTAATGAGTTCATTAAGTATTTAAGAATACTGTAGATATTGCTCACATCCCTGGTTGGTGTATTCCACATGGGTTTTAGTCCTAGAGTAGGACTTCTTAGGTTCATACCTACTCCTTATATTATTTTTTGTCTAGGTATTAACTAGTTTGCTTTTTTTTTTTTTTTAACCCCTGCACCATCTGGCTTATGGAATCTTAGTTCCCTGGC
>NW_011482052.1:4542-5101 GCF_000754665.1 Bison bison bison | reverse complement strand
CAAGCAACCAGTATCATGCATTGAACTTGGACTGGCAATTCGTTTCATATATGATATTATACATGTTTCAATGCCATTCTTCAAAATCATCCCACCCTCTCCCTCTCCCACAGAGTCCAAAAGACTGTTCTATACATCTGTGTCTCCTTTGCTGTCTCGCATACAGGGTTATCATTACTATCTTTCTAAATTCCATATATATGCATTAGTATACTGCATTGGTGTTTTTCTTTCTGGCTTACTTAACTGTATAATAGGCTCAAGTTTCATCCACCTCATTAGAACTGATTCAAATGTATTCTTTTTAATGGCTGAGTACTACTCCATTGTGTATATGTATGACTGCTTTCTTATCTATTCACCTGCTGATGGACATCTAGGTTGCTTCCATGTCCTGGCTAATATAAACACTTCTGCGATGAACATTGGGGTACACGTGTCTCTTTCCCTTCTGGTTTCCTCAGTGTGTATGCCCTGTAGTGGGATTGCTGGATCATAAGGCAGTTCTATTTCCAGTTTTTTAAGGAATCTCCACACTGTTCTCCATAGTGGCTGTACT
>NW_011482052.1:0-1097 GCF_000754665.1 Bison bison bison | reverse complement strand
TGCAACTGACCTAATTTAAAGAAAGAATGTGCTTTTCAGAAATAGCAGTATTTCATCTTTCTACAACAGATAGGCAGGCTCAGAGCATTCAGTTAACAAGTTATGAAGGATAGAAAAATATGATTTCTTCCTTATTGTCATTGTTTTGTTTTCTTAGTTACTGCCTCTAAATTGAAGATACTGCCCTACAATCTGATACAGGTTAATTAAGAATTTAAACCAGTAACACATATTTTTGGTTAGCTGTTTATCTAATAAAATGTTCAGGAAAAAGGAATATATGATATTACAGAAATTGATAATGGTAATAATAAAAATAACTAATTTCACTGACTGCATTCAATGTGTCTAATATCATCTGAAGCACTATACACAAATATTTTTATTTAAAACTTACATCAAATCTATGAAAGGGTATCATTTCATGGATCCATCCATTTTATAGTTTAGAAAATTGACTTGCCATCTTTACCCAGCTTGTTAGTGGCAGTGTTGGGATTCAAATTCAAAACAATTTTATTTCATTGATCCAAGCTTATACAGTGTACAAACATAAAACTATCTAAAACATCCTAATATTAAGTGTTCCTTCCAGACATGAAAATCAAATATACAAATGTATCATTTGTAATTTGGAGGAACCTTGGTTATAAAATTAGAAGATGATTAAACAAACAGGAAAGAAAACACCAGAGTTACTTTTTGAGGATGAGATCAAGCAAACTTAAAAGTTCTCCTTGAGTATAGAACAGTCTTTAGGACTCTGTGGGAGAGGGAGAGGGTGGGATGATTTAGGGGAATTTCATGGAAACATGTATGATATCATATAAGAAACGAATCGCCAGTCCAGGTTCGATACAGGATCCTTGGGTCTGGTGTACTGGGATGACCCAGAGGGATGGTGTGGGAAAGAGGTGGGAGGGTGGTTCAGGATGGGAACACATGTATGCCTGTGGCAGATTCACGTTGATGTGTTGCAGAACCAATACAATATTGTAAAGTAATTAGCTTCCAATTAAAATAAATAAATTTAAATTAAAAAGAAAGAAAGAAATATTGTGATTTAAGAAAGTAACACAGCATAAAAATACCATAAA
>NW_011482051.1:9178-9624 GCF_000754665.1 Bison bison bison | reverse complement strand
GGGGACGGCAGAGGATGACACGGTTGGATGGCATCACTGACTCAATGGATATGAGTTTGGGTAAACTCCGGGAGTTGGTGGTGGACAGGGAGGCCTGGCATGCTGCAGTCCATAGCTTTCCAAGGAATCAGACAGGAATGAGCGATTTAACTGACTGACTGATAGTACTTCATTCTTTTGTCTCATTTTATGAAGTGGGAATGAGGTAGGGAGGGTGGTGATGCCACAGAAAAAGCCGACTTCTGAACCTGGTGAACACCGATTGGAGCCCAGTTATCCCGGACATGGACCAATGACCATTGGACATTTCAATATCAGCTTAAAACTGGAAATCCCCAGGGAGAGAAAAAGAAATAAGTCATATACAGAGTGTCCAACCGCCATCTGATACTGAACAGGTCGGGCATCTGTGGAAAATAACTGTTCTGAGAGAATCACGGATCCCA
>NW_011482051.1:5289-6345 GCF_000754665.1 Bison bison bison | reverse complement strand
ACTCCCTAGCTCCCCCTTGCCCCCTCTCGCCCCCTCCCCACTCACAGATTTCACAATCTCACTCCTGCTTTTGCCTCCATCTTACATGCCCTTCCTTCCTCCCCATCTGCCTGATTCCTTCTTAGGTTCAGCTGTCAGGCTGGGTAGAGTGATTTCCATTTTTCCTGGGGAGTACCTGATGAAAAGGCACAGTTCACAGAGTTGATATTTTTACCAAATGGAAGGTGATGGAGATTTCACTATGAATCCCCCAAATGATCACACGTTTTACCCTGCTTCATGATGTGCTGATGCGAATTGCAATCTGATGGCAGAGTTTGTCTGGGAAAGGCTTCCTTGCTAAGAATAGGATACAGACAGCAAAACTCTCCTCTTGTTTTATATGGGCCCACTGTTGTGTTTGAATATGGCCTTTGGAATTTGATCACCGTGTTGGAAGTATAAAGTGATCCAGGGTGACCACCTGCTTCACAGTAAGGAGGGATCAGCCAAAGCATGGAAATTTCAACAGGTCACTTTACAGTGTCTGTGACCCAGTACACAGAACAGGACTTGAACTGCCCTATGCATACATTGTGTTTTGATGAGATTTTCACTATTTCTCACTTTATACTCTGAGTTTCTGTAAGGACAAGAGGAAGTGTATTAACACGTCCTCCCTATCCAGGGATTTGATTTACTAGTCCCTGTGGTCATCAGGGAGGCGAGGGTGAGCTGCCAGCTAGCATGGGGATCCTTCTAGGGAATGTGACAGCACCTTCTTGCAACTCCTCAGGTGTCTCCACCAGGTGCCATCAATCCCTGGCAGAAACTGCTAGTTCCTGTGATGCCCAGTGGAGGGAGTGAAACCACTGCTGCTTCTGCCTGCTATGGATACAACTGTGACGGCTGACTTTATTCACTACAACTCTGAGAAGAGCACACCTAAATATGAAATGAAGTGTGTTTCTGTGCTATGTAAAGACAATTAAAAAGTTGGACATAGCAACAGTTCCACCACCACCACCCCAACCCCCACCCCAGCCAGAGGATGGAGTAGACTCTCAGGGGCTCTGG
>NW_011482051.1:4452-5189 GCF_000754665.1 Bison bison bison | reverse complement strand
TAAAAAGCTAGTCTTCTTTGCAGTCGCAACAACACCTGTGGCTTGTGTTTCAGTTACCAAAATGCAGATGTTGTTCTATGAGAGGAGAACCATCATTGAACCAGTCCCCTGTCCACTTGTGAAACGCAGGTACCCAGTAGGGCAAAGCCACCCTGAAAGCTTCTAAGACCTTTTGTGTGTGTGCCTTAGGAGGAACTGCCTTGCAGCCAAGAAACTGGAGTCCACTGGTGAGAAAGGCTTGCCCCAGAGACAACAGCCAAGCAGGACTTCAACTTCTCCTGCAGGGAGGCACTTTGCCATACCAGAGAGGCTTTGCAACCAACCCCCACCCCCAGTTATGTCTCAACAAGTTTCACAGCTATGAATGTTTCTTAAGGAAATATTCACACATGCACAGAGATGTGTGTACAATTTCAGCAAATTTCTACAGGAAACTCTAGCACCCATTGATAGTGACCACTGGATGGATAAATGAGAGATGAAGATTCCATATTATAACATGGACCCTATCAGATACATGAGGTACCAATATTTTGCCCTATTCTTCAAGTTGTGTTTTCAATTTGTTATGATGTTCTGTAAAGCACACTTTTTTGATGAAGTCATTTTAACCTAAGTTTTCATACATTACCTGTGCTTTTGGTGTCACATGGAGGAATCATTGCCTAACCCAAAGTCATTAAGATATCTATGCTCTCTTATGGGAGCTTTATTATAAGAGCACTTACATTTAAATT
>NW_011482051.1:0-1362 GCF_000754665.1 Bison bison bison | reverse complement strand
GTAAGTGTCTTTTAATTTCATGGCTGTAATCACCATCTGCAGTGATTTTGGAGCCCCCAAAAATAAAGTTAGTCACTGTTACCAGTAACTATAAATATATGCCTGATATTCTGCCTAATATCAACTTTTCATAGACATGACATTATATATAATGTAATAATGATCATATAAGAAACAAATCACCAGTACAGGTTCGATGTAGGATACAGGAAGCTTGGTGCTGGTACACTGGGATGACCCAGAGGGATGGTATGGGGAGGGAGGTGGGAGGGGGGTTCAGGATTGGGGACACGTGTACACTCGTGGTGGATTCATGTTGATGTATGGCAAAACCAATAAAATATTGTAAAGTAATTAGCCTCTAATTAAAACAAATAAATTTAATTTTTAAAAAAGAGTGTATTAATGGGATGTAAACTTTATAGATTTACTATATGTGACAATATGAGGAAAGGAGGGAAGCCAGAATAGAGTGATATAGGAGTAATGTTTGTATATCTCATTTGAATTAGTATAAATTTCAAGCTGATTGTGATAAAGTAAGTTTATGGTAGCCTTAGCAGCTACTAAGGAAATAACTTAAAAGTAGTGGAAAAATCAGTAAAGAATTTAAAATGCTACATTGTAAAATACTCATTTCATGCAAAAGAAAGCAGTAAAAGTTGGACCATAGAAGAAAACAACATGAGACAGAAAAACGTATTGGCATTAAATGTGAATAGATAAAACAATCCAACCAAAAGGTAGATGTTGACAGCCTGTATTAAAGAAAAGCAACGGGATGCAACTGTATGTTGTCTCCAGAGGACACAATTTAGATTCAAAGATACATAAATTTACCGTGTGTGTGTGTTTCTGTGTGTCTCTGTGTCTGTGTTCAGTTGCTGACTCATGTCCAAATCTTTATGGCCTATGGATTGTAGCCCATCAGGTCTCTCTGTCCATGGAACTTTCCAGGCAGGAATACTGGAGTAGGTTGCCATTTCATTCTCCCGGGGGACTTCCCCACCCAGGGATTGAACCTGCACCTCTTGCATCTCTTGTGTTGGCAGGTGGATTCTTTACACCTAGCACTGCCTGTGAAGCCCAATATGACTCAGCCATTCTACATCTGGAAAATGTTACCCAAGAGAAATGAAAATGTGCTCACACAAAGATCTGTACTCAAATATTCCACACAAGTATTCCTAATAGCCAAACCTAGAAACCACCCAAATATTCAACAACTGGTATTCAGATTAAAAAAAGCAACAGTTACACTAGTTCAAAATTAGAAAGGAGTACATTAAGGTGGTATATTGTCACCCTGCTTATTTAACTTATATACCGAGTACATCATGAGAAATGCCAGGCTGGATGAAG
>NW_011482050.1:11259-12640 GCF_000754665.1 Bison bison bison | reverse complement strand
TTCCATTTTGTTGTTAAGGAAACCTAAGAAATACTAAGAACATTGCCTAAGGATGCTTAGTAAACATGAGTCAAGATACAAACCAAGAAAGTTGGACTTCAGTGCTTACTGTAAGTATTTAGTATTTATCCATTTCCTCCAGAAAGCTTTATCTGTCCCTTTGACTAACTGTCAGTAGAGAAACATCCTAACAGTACATTCATATTGTGAAGAAAAAGTATAAATTTTGGTGGGTGATACTGGTGAATTCTGGTTTCTATTCTTGGTCAAGTTAGGCATCTTTAGAAGGATGATCTCAGTGGAAGGGAGAAAGGATTGAATGGCCAAGAGAATCACAGTAAAACAAGGATAACTGACTGGAGCACCTGTATCATAGAAATAAACCTGAAGGAGTGCTAGGTTTTGGGTGTGAGGTAAGGGTTTTACCTAGAGTGGGAATGTGGATTGCTTAAAAAAGAATAGGTTAAGACACATGGGGATAAAATGTTCAAAGTTTGAAGAGTAAGGATGAGCAAACTGGTTTGTTTGGATAAAGAACAAAATTTAAATTAAAAGGTATGAAACCAATGAGGATAGCTAGATTGAGAAATGTGCTGTGTGCTTAGTTGCTCAGTCATGTGCGACTCTTGAGACACTATGGACTGTAGCCCACCAGGCTCCTCTGTCCGTGGAATTCTCCAGGCCAGAAATCTGGAGTGGGTAGCCATTCCCTTCTCCAGGGGATCTTCCCAACTCAAGGATGGAAGCCAGGTCTCCCACATTGCAGGCGGATTATTTACCATCTGAGCCACCAAGGAAGCAGATTGAGAAATAACCCAAGGATAAAGTGCCTCCCTCTGTTTTGTATAGGAGTTGTTACTTTGTGTGAGGCACTATCCTAATCATTTTACTTGCATGAAATCTTCCAATGCTCATACCAACTCTATGAAGTTAGCACAATTACTAGATTTATTTTGCTGTTGAGGAAAGTGAGAAACATAGAAGTTCAATAACTTACACAAGGTTACTAGGAAGTGGAAGAGCCAGAATTGACACATAGGAAACTGAGCTTCTGATCCTATGATATTTACCAGTATGTTGTACCACTTTGTAGCCTGGCTTGGCTTAATTATGTTACTCTCTTTCTCATAAAACCAAAATAGCTTCTTATGGCTTCTATTAGCAAATTTACCTTCCTCTCCCTGACCTTTAGGGAACAACTTGAAACTCCTGATCATCAACATCATTTTTCATTACTCTCTCCAAATGGACCCTCCTCTATTATAGAGAAATTAATGTTTCTCTACCCAGAATGCCCTCTCTCAGCTGATTCATTGTCTGAATTCCTCTAAAATTCAGCTCAAAAAACTTTAGCTATTTCCTCCAAGAAGCCCTCTCTGAC
>NW_011482050.1:9930-11159 GCF_000754665.1 Bison bison bison | reverse complement strand
GAGGAACTAAAGAGTCTCTTAATGAAAATGAAAGAGGAGAGTGAAAAGCTGGCTTTTTAAAACTCAACATTTAAAAAATTAAGATCATGGCATCTGGTCCTAACATTTCATGGAAAATAGATGAGGAAACAATGGAAACAGTGACAGACTTTATTTTCTTGGGCTCCAAGATCACTGCAGATGGTGACTGCAACCATGAAATTAAAAGACACTTGCTCCTTGGAAGAAAAGCTATGACTAACCTAGACAACATGTTAAAAAGCAGAAACCTTACTTTTCCAACAAAGGCCCATACAGTCAAAGCCATGGTTTTTCCAGTAGTCATGTATGGATGTGAGAGCTGGACCACAAAGAAGGCTGCACACCGAAGAATTGATGCTTTCAAACTGTGGTTTTGAAGAGACTCTTGAGAGTCCCTTGGATTGCAAGGAGATGACATTAGTCAATCCTAAGGAAATCAGTGCTGAATATTCATTGGAAGAACTGATGCTAAAGCTGAAGCTTCAATACTTTGGCCACCTGATATGAAGAGCTGACTCACAGGAAGAGATCCTGATGCTGGACAAGACTGAAGGGAGAAGGAGAAGGGGACAACAGAGGACAAGATGGTTGCATAGCATCACCGAATCATTGGTAATGAATTAGAGCAAACTCTGGGAGATGGTGAAGGACAGGGAGGCCTGGTGTACTGCAGTCAATGGGGGTCACAAAGAGTTGGACAAAACTGAGCAACTGAACAATATGTTCTTAGATTTAGGGCACAATTTAATACAAGTAAATAAAGCCTTGATACTCAGTTTCACGATTTCTCTTAGAAAAGAAATCAGGACTCTCCCTCAGTGATACAGTACTATTTGTACATGATAAGGCTTTCTCAATCACCTACAGATTTTACATTAAAGACATCTAAATCTACAATGAACCCAGAGGCAAGGTCCAGATAATTTAATCCATGGCTGGTCATTCTATAGCCATAAGTAAATTTTTAAAAAAGTATTATAAATTGAATTGATCAGATCAGATCAGTCGCTCAGTCGTGTCCTACTCCTTGCGACCCCATGAATCACAGCACACCAGGCCTCCCTGTCCATCACCAACTCCCAGAGTTCACTCAGACTCATGTCCATTGAGTCAGTGATGCCATCCTGCCATCTCATCCTCTGTCCGTCCCCTTCTCCTCTTGCCCCCAATCCCCTCCCAGCATCAGAGTCTTTTCCAATGAGTCAACT
>NW_011482050.1:6764-8141 GCF_000754665.1 Bison bison bison | reverse complement strand
ATACTATTCATCGTATAAAACCCAAACATTTCAAATTAAAAATGGGCAGAGGGCTTAAATAGACATTTTCTGAAGAAAATATATAGATACTCAGTATCACTAATCATCAGGAAAATGCAGATCACAACCGCAATGAGATACCACAGCACACAATGCAGAAAGACTATTATCAAAAAGACAACAAATAGCAAGTGTTGGAAAGGATGTGGAAAAAAGGAAGGCCCCATGCATTGTTGGTGGTGTAGTCACTACAGAAAACAGTATGCAGATTCCTCAGAACATTAAAAATAGAACTACCACATGCTTCAGAAATTCCATCTTGGGTATTTATCTGAAGAAAACAAAAACACTAATTAGAAAAGATATATGTACCCTTATGTCCACTGCAGTATTATGTACAATAGCCAAGATATGGAAGCATCCATAGATGAATGGATGGATAAGGAAGAGGTGGTGTGTGTGTACATGTGTGTGTGATGGAATATTGAAAGTGAAAGTGCCAGTTGTTCAATTGTGTTCGACTCTTTGCAACCGCATGGGCTATAGCTCTCCAGGATCCTCTGTCCATGGAATTCTCTAGGCAAGAATATTGGAGTGGGTAGCCATTCCCTTCTCTAGGGCATCTTCCTGATCCAGGGATCAAACCCAGATCTCCTGCATTGCAGGCAAAGTCTTTACCATCTGAACCACCAGGGAATCCCAATGGAATATTACTCAGACACAAAAATAATGAAATCTTGCATTTGTAATAACGTGAACGGACCTAGAGGATGTTATGATAAAGTGAAATAAGTCAGACAGAGAAAGACAAATACTGTATGATTTCACTTCCATGTGGAATCTAAAAAACAAAACAAAAGAACAAACATAACAAAATAGAAACAGCTATAGATACAGATAACAAACAAGTGGTTGCCAGAGGGGAGGGTTTGGAGAGAAGAAAGAAATAAGTGAGGGAGGTATAAACTTTCATTTGTAAAATAAATGATCACAGGTATGAAATATGCAGTGTGGGAAGTAGAGTCAATAACTATGTAATATATTTGTATGATAATACATTATAACTGGGCATCATGGTGATCATTTTGAATTGTACAGAAATATTGAATCACTCTATTGTGTAACAAGAACAAACATGGTGTTGTAATAAATTACACTTCAAAAAAAAAACCTCATAGAAAAAGATCAGATTTGTGGTTACTGGAGGTAAGGGGTAGAGGGAGGGGGAATTGGATGAAGGCAATGAAAATATATAAACTTCCAGTTATAAGATAAATAAATATAGGTATATAACATACCAAAAGAAGAAGAAGGAAGAGGAGGAGGACAGGGGAAGGGGAGGGCTTAGAAAAGCAGCAAAAGAAGGCCACTAGAGTC
>NW_011482050.1:5102-6664 GCF_000754665.1 Bison bison bison | reverse complement strand
TCCGATCTGAGCAATGGGATCACTATTGCAACCCTTAAAAATAGGAGTATATATTTGTTAAACTGCAGTTCAAACTTCACTAGTCATACTTTTTAAAAAAATACATTATTGAAATATGATTGATACTTTTTAAAACTGTATTTAATGTATACAACTTGATGAGTTTAGAGTTAAGAACACACCCGTGAAACTATCACACAGTCAATGGCATAAACATATCACCTCCAAAAGTTTTGTCCTGCCTTCTATGTTTTTTTGTGATAACAGCCCTTAACATAAGATCTACTGTTTTAGTAAAATTTAAGCATACAATACAGTTTAATTAACTATAGATCATATGCAGTAGAGTAGTTATGTAGGCTGTGCATTACTGAAACTTTATACTTTTTAACCAACACCTCCCCACTTCCTCCTACACTAAGCCCCTAATAACCAGAATTCTACTCTCTGCTTCTGTTAATTTGATTATTTTAGAGTCCTTATATAAGTGAGACCGTGTAGTATTTGTCTTTCTGTCCCTGACTTATTTCACTTAACATTATGCCCTCAAGGTTTATCTATGTTGTGAAAAACAATAAGATTTCTTTCTTTTTTATGGTTGAATTTTATCTCATTGCATAGAAGCTTTGTTTACCCATTCATCCACTGATGGACATTTTGGTTGCTTTTGTCTTGGCTATTGTGAATAATGGTTCAGTGAACATGGATGTACAGATATATTTTCGAGATCCTGATTTCCATTCCTTCATATATACCCAGAAGTGGAATTGCTAGATCATAGTAATTCTAGTTTTAATTTTGTAAGAACCATCCATACTGTTTTTCACAGCGGCTGTACCAATTTATATTCCTACCAACAGTATACTAAGAAGGCATCCGATGGAATGGGAGATTTTTGCAAACCACTTATCTGATAAAAGATTAATGTTAAAAATGCATAAGGGCAAAATACTGGAGTGGGTTGCCATTTCCTTCTCCGGCGAATCTTTCCAACCTAGGGGTTGAACCCAGGTCTCCTGCACTGCAGGCAGATTCTTTACCAACTGACCACCAGGGAATCCCATTAATTATCAGGGTAATGAAAATTAAAACCACAATAAACTATCATTTCACACCTGTTACAATGGCTATTATCCAAAAAGCAAAACACCAAGTGTTGATGAGAATGTGGATAAAAAGAACTGCTTGTAATATTTTTAGCAGTAACAAAAAGACATTAAAAATATGGTTTTAGAAAAGAGATATCACAGGGCCATAGAATTTAAATATCTCATTACTCTCATTTCTTTTTCAGAACACATAAATTTTAGAGAAATTATTCTTTAAATAAGTCAATTTCATCATCTCTTATTTAGCTACTTCATAAAAGATAATCTGCTACAATTTGTGTGATTGAGACATAGTACTCAACTGCTCTAAACTTAAAGCCCTTCCTTTGTAAAAACAGGAATGAGGACTAAATACATTTATGTATATAAAACATCTAACACAGGGCTTGGTACATAGTAAGTGCTCAAAATAAACTCTGGAGGCACTAGAATATTAAGACTAAAGCCACTAGA
>NW_011482050.1:4386-5002 GCF_000754665.1 Bison bison bison | reverse complement strand
ATCTAATTTATCATCACATCAAAAAAAATAAAATATCTAGGAATAAATCTAACTAAGGAGGTATAAGATCTGTACTCAGAAAACTATAAGACACTGATGAAAGAAATGGAAGATGACATAAACAGATAGAAAGTTGGAGCACATTTATAGATTGGAAGAATTAATACTGTTAAAATAATCACACTACTGAAGGCAGTCTACTGGTTGACCTTTTTTACAGAACTAAAGGAAATACTTTTAAAATGTGGATGGAAACACAAGAGACTCTGAGTAGCCAAAAATATCTTGATAAAGAAGAATAAAGCTGGAGGTATCACAGTCCTTGACTTCAGACTACACTACAAAGCTATAGTAATCTAAACAATATGATACTGGGACAAAAACAGACACATAGATCAATGGAACAGAATAGAGAGCCCCCAAACAACCCTACACTAACATGGGCAATTAATCTACAACAAAGGAGGCAAAAATATACAATGGGAAAAGGTGACCTCTCCAGTAAACGGTGTTGGGAAAACTGGACAAGTACAGTTTAAACTAGACTACTCTCTCATACTATGCACATAAATGAACTCAAAATAGATTGAAAGCTTAAACATAAGACCTGAAATCA
>NW_011482050.1:0-1265 GCF_000754665.1 Bison bison bison | reverse complement strand
CCTGCAGTGCAGGAGATGCAAGTTTGATCCTTGGGTCCAGAAAATCCCCTGGAGGAGGAAATGGCGACCCACTCCAGTATTCTTGCCTGAAAAACCCCATAGACAGAGGATCCTGGTGGGCTACAGTCCAAAAGGTCGAAATGAGTCAGACACAACTGAGTGCCTAAGCACACAGTGCACAGAGGCCTGTTCCACAGGTACAATTAGAACTGAGAATCCTGATTTCATTCCCTCAGTATATAACCAGTATCTGGATTCAGGGCACCTACTTGTTACTGAAGGAAAATCTATTTGTTTCTAGTACTTTCTAATTTCATGAATAGCACAATAAAATTCTTAAAGAAGTGACTGTTGCTTACTCTCACCCTCTGGTGTTTTCCATTAGTTCAAGGATAAAGTAGACTTATAAGGGACAACATCTGAATTTGATTGAGCAAAAAGACAATCTCATTTAGGAAGAATGGTACATTTCAAACACAGAGACGCTGGAGCTTGGAGCCAATCCATTCTACATGTAACATTTATTAAGATTATTAAATGCTGACCAAGTTAACTGTGAAACAAAAGACATGGAATCAGACTGTTACTTTGTCTTTTGCTTTACATACTTTTGAGGTTGTTTCATAGGGCAAAAAAGTCAAATGATATGCAGTGATTTGTAAAACAGAGCAGAGTTAAAAATAAAAGCCATATGTGCTACTTGAGAATCAATTTTTCTTTTAGTCATTTATTTTCTTTTGTGTATCTTTTTCTCCCTGATATTCCAGGATCCAGTTTTGTAATGGTTGCTTTTGTCTACTCTGTGCCCTCAGGTAAGACAATTCAGCTGGCAATCCTAATCATATTAATGCTCTACTGATATTATCCAAAGAGATTTAGCTGTTGTGAGCCATACTACACTAAACCTATTAGCTTGTTAACATACCTGTTGATAAGTCTGGCCAATAACATTATTATGTATGACAGGAAATACAAAAAAACTGCATACATGGTTTTTGTCCTCAAAGTATATGCAATCCAAATAGGGAGCCAAGCATGTATAAATAAAAGTTGACTGAAGTATAAGAAATTATTATTAAATATATATTCAGTCAGATACATAATCTTGAACTTCAAGTTTTTTTTTTTTGCTTTTAGTTTTCTAGAAATCCTTATTGCAAAAAATCCCTGTCTTAAAATGCTTTACAAATGACCTATAATAATGCAAGTTGATGTTGAAAGTTCTCTAGCTTTCTAACCTGGATTAAATATCTTGTCTTTTCAAT
>NW_011482049.1:15100-15683 GCF_000754665.1 Bison bison bison | reverse complement strand
ATCTGCAGTGATTTTGGAGCCCAGAAAAATAAAATCTGAAACTGTTTCCACTGTTTCCCCATCTATTTCCCAGGAAGTGATAGGACCAGATGTCGTGATCTTCGTTTTCTGAATGTTGAGCTTTAAGCCAACTTTTTCACTCTCCATATCTAGCTAAATGCCAAACACTAGACAAATTGGTTTAAGTCCCCTATATTAGGGCTTCCTGGGTAGCTCAATGGTAAAAAAAAAATCTGCATGCTAATGCAAGAGATGCAGGATAAGTGGGTTTAATTCCTGTGTTGGGATGATCCCTTGGAGAAGACAATGCCAAACCACTCCAGTATTCTTGCCTGGAAAATCCCATGGACAGAGGAACCTGGTGAGTTACCTTCATGGGTCAGAGAGTAAGACACAAGTAAGTGAAAGAGCATGCATTCACACTTTATTCTATTTGCTGCTGCTGCTGCTAAGTTGCTTCAGTCGTGTCCGACTCTGTACGACCCCAGAGACAGCAGCCCACGAGGCTCCCCCGTCCCTGGGATTCTCCAGGCAAGAACACTGGAGTGGGTTGCCATTTCCTTCTCCAATGCATGAAAGTGAA
>NW_011482049.1:12818-14712 GCF_000754665.1 Bison bison bison | reverse complement strand
AGCACGCCAGGCCTCCCTGTCCATCACCAACTCCCGGAGTTCACTCACACTCATGTCCATCGAGTCGGTGATGCCATCCAGTCATCTCATCCTCTGTCGTCCCCTTCTCCTCCTGTCCCGAATCCCTCCCAGCATCAGAGTCTTTTCCAATGAGTCAGCTCTTCGCATGAGGTGGCTAAAGTACTGGAGTTTCAGCTTTAACATCATTTCTTCCAAAGAACACTCAGGGCTGATCTCCTTTAGAATGGACTGGTTGGATCTCCTTGCAGTCCAAGGGACTCTCAAGAGTCTTCTCCAACACCACACTTCAAAAGCATCAATTCTTCGGCGCTCAGCTTTCTTCACAGTCCAACTCTCACATCCATACATGACCAGAGGAAAAACCATAGCCTTGACTAGACAGACCTTTGTTGGCAAAGTAATGTCTCTGCTTTTGAATATGCTATTTAGGTTGGTCATAACTTTTCTTCCAAGGAATAAGCATCTTTTAATTTCATGGCTGCAGTCACTATCTGCAGTGATTTTGGAGCCCCCAAAAATAAAGTCTGGCACTGTTTCCACTGTTTCCCCATCTATTTCCCATGAAGTGATGGAACCAGATCTTTGTTTTCTGAATGTTGAGCTTCAAGTCAACTTTTTAATTCTCTCTTTTACTTTCATCAAGAGGCTTTTTAGTTCCTCTTCACTTTCTGCCACAAGTGTGGTATCATCTGCATATCTGAGGTTATTGATATTTCTGCCAGCAATCTTGATTCCAGCTTGTGCTTCTTCCAGCCCAGTGTTTATGTGGCAAAATAAATAGTAGGCAAAATAACCCATTTAATAAAAGACTTTTCTCCTTATTAAATATAATTAGGGGTTCCCTGGTGGCTCAGATGTTAAAATATCTGACCGCAATGCAGGAGACCAGGGTTCATTCTGTGGGTGAGGAAGATCCCCTGGAGAAGGGAATACTAACTCTAGTATTCTTGCCTGGGAAATCCCACGGACAGAGGAGTCTGATGGGCCACAGTCCACGGGGTCACAAAAATCAGATAATTAACCACATGAAAATGTTCTAAATTGTATTCACTAGTTAATACATTCAAATTTAATGTCCATTTGGATGATATTTTCACCTATCATTTTTACAAAGTATTCTTTGTGGTGCAAGTCTGTTCACAGAGTGCTGACGAGTTGTGGGTGTTTTTCAGCCTCACTTTTGTAGGAGTGTAATTGGGCACAATCTCTTAAGAGGCTATTTTCACCATCCATAATATTACAGCTGCACATAGACATGTATCTGGTAATTTCATTCCCTACAGATACTCTCACTCACAAGGACAATAACTACCACTGCAACACTTTCTATGGTAGCAAAAGATAAAAAAGGACTTAAAACACATCTGAAAGGAGTTTAATGAATAAGAATGGTACTTACAGTAATACCATTAATTGACAGAGTCATTCATAAAAACAAAGCAGATACATAAGCAATGCAATCTAAAGTCTATTTCAAAGTGAAAAGTAAGAGGATAGAATTGTATGCTCGAAAGATGAGTCAATTAAATCAGAGAACATATATTACATCAGATCAGATTAGATCAGATCAATCGCTCAGTCATGTCCGACTCTTTGTGACCCTATGAACTGCAGCATGCCAGGCCTCCCTGTCCATCGCCAACTCTCGGAGTTCTCTCACACTCATGTCCATCGAGTTGGTGATGACATCCAGCCATCTCATTCTCTGTTGTCCCCTTCTCCTCTTGCCCTCAATCCCTCCCAGCATCAGAGTCTTTTCCAATGAGTCAGCTCTTCGCATGAGGTGGCCAAAGTACTAGAGTTCCAGCTTTAGCATCATTCCTTCCAAAGAAATCCCAGGGCTGATCTCCTTCTGAATGGACTGGTTGGATCT
>NW_011482049.1:10703-11226 GCF_000754665.1 Bison bison bison | reverse complement strand
AGATGCTTTAAACCTTCTAAAAACAGGTTACTTAGAAAAGTTAGAAAACCATTAGTATAAGTATAGTGGGCTGATTAGAAATTGTATTGGTGAAGGGTTTTTCATTTGTTGAGCCAATGTTTGTTGCTAAGACTCTACATCCCCTGCCCTTACACACATTAATGAATATATAGAAGAAATAAGTATTAACCATTGATATAAATCACATTAGACCTTAGGCTAAGTAAATTCTTTCCTTAACTAAAACCCATTACACCCTCACCCTATAGGAATGTAACTTTATTTGGGTGGCGTCTGTTTTAAGAATAATCACTCTTGGAGAAAAAAGTGTTCTGGTTGACTGACCACTGTCACAAGGAGAGGGTCATAAATTGTCAGCAGTCCCCTCTGGCCAGAAGATGATGTAACACCCCTAAGACCTCTGTATATATTTGTATGAAGCACCTGACTTTAATAAAAGTCAGGACTGCTGTCGCCATGTGACTTTTGTATAACATCTCAGTGTATAAAAACAGACTCTGGC
>NW_011482049.1:9478-10280 GCF_000754665.1 Bison bison bison | reverse complement strand
CCACTGAATTTTCCTACTGAGCTATCCTCATTCTATTACTCTTTATATCTCTAATTAATATCTAATTGAAGCTATTGTATCCTGATCCTCGCTGACGCCATCTCCCCTTTGAATACCCTGGATCAGCCGGGGCTGGACCCCGGCATATCCTGAAACTCACAAGCAGATATTCTTTCTATTTGCTGATGTCTCACATCCTCAGTTCTAGTACTCCTACCAAGCAGTGCTCATTTTCTTCAGAAGCTGCTGTGCAAGGCATTTATTTCCATCATCTGACTTTAGAATACAAAACACACCTAGAAATGTTCTAAACTTTCTATTCTTCCATAGCTGTGCTATATGCATTAGACATTCACAGTGTCATTAGTCAGATTCACTTTCTCCAAGTATCATATAAACTGTTACTCTTCTATAAAAGTCATGTTAGCTCTGTAAGAGTTCATGCAGAGGTTAAGATGTTCAGTTGCCCTCTTTTCAGCCCAAGGAAATTTTGAACACCATTTACTCAGCTGAGAATAAAACAAGTCATCCTAAAATTCGGTTTATCTAGCACCAGGGGTTGTTTGATCTCATGAGGAGACTTAGGTCCTCACTTGCACATCAGAAGACAGAGTTGATTCTGGATTCACCCCACACTTTCTGAAATCCACTCCATATAGGATTTTGAATGGGCAAGTGTATCTCTTTTTCCTTCCCAGTAGGAGTATTCACATGTGGATGATGCAAAGCATAAAATTCTGGAGAAGGCCATTCCCTTAAGTGTCCCTTCCCTTCACACACACTGATGAAAATAACCCAAAGG
>NW_011482049.1:6450-9378 GCF_000754665.1 Bison bison bison | reverse complement strand
TACTTCCAAAGAACACAAAACGGAATGAGGGAAAAAAGTAAATGTACAGGGGCGGGGGTTGGAAATTATGACAAACAGTACCTCAGTTAGGTGATCAGGATTCACAGCACAGTGATAAATCACATTGAGAT
Source organism: Bison bison bison (assembly GCF_000754665.1). Classification (NCBI taxonomy): domain Eukaryota; kingdom Metazoa; phylum Chordata; class Mammalia; order Artiodactyla; family Bovidae; genus Bison; species Bison bison. Next base: position 9,247 of record NW_011482049.1, on the reverse strand, counting down.
TATTTACCTGCTGATATGGTATGATTAAAATAGCACTTTCTCTGTGGGTGTTTCTCCAATAACCTATAACCTTGGTCTAATTGTGAGCAAAATACCAGACAAACCCAAATGGAAGGTTTTAATACAAAATGTCTGACTAGTTGTCTTCAAAGCTATCAAGGTCTATCAAGGTCATTCAAAACAAGAAAAGCCAGAGAAATTGTCACTGTCTGGAGGAGCTGAAAAGAACTTGAAAAGTGAATATAATGTGGTTTTTGGATCACATTCTGGAGGAGAAACATGGCATCAATAAAGACTAATGAATCTAGTTAAAGTATAGATTTTAGTTAAAATATGTGTATGGTCTTTAATTAGCTGTGACATATGTAGTGTAATAATATAATCTGATAATAGGAGGAACTGAATGTGAGGTACTTATAAACAACCCTACCACTAGGGTTTCCCTAGTGGCTCAGACAATAAAGAATCAGCCTACAATGTAGGAGAGTTGGGTTTGATCCCTGGATTGGGAAGATCCCCTGAAGAAGGGTATGACTACCCACTCCAGTATTCTGGTCTGGAGAATTCTGTGGACTATACATTGCATGGGGTTGCAAAGAGTTGGACATAGCTGAGCAACTTTCACTTCACTTCACCAGTAAATATTAACCTATTAGAGTAGGTAAAGTTTGTGAGAAATGAATTACTTATTCATCACATCCTCACAATTTATCTGTTGTACCACGAGTACACTTGCTCCTTTTTAACACTGAATAATATTCTATTGACTGTATACCAAATTTTGTTTATCTATTCATGAGATAATGTATACTTTGCTTGCTTAAACATTTGACTCTTCTGAATAATACTGTAAAGAACATGGTTATACAAATTTGGAATAAAAGCTCCTTTCAAGTTCTTTGCCCATTTATTAACTGCATTATTATTAGTTTATTGATTTGCAGAAATTCCTTATATAGTCTGGATATGAACTTATCAGATATGTCTTTGTTTCCTTTCATTTTGTGGGTTGCCTTTTCTCTCTGCCGATTGTATCCTTTGACAAATAAAAGTTTTAAATTATGATACAGTCCTATTTACCTACTTTTTTTTTTCTTCTGCCTTTGTTTTTGGTGTCATTAAAAAACAAACAAACAAACAAAACATTGCCTAATCTAAAGGCCTGAATCTTTTCCTCTCTATTTTTTCTGTTTCATGATTTTAGTTCTTATGTTAAGGTCTTTGATCCAGTTGAGTATATTGTGATATGATGAAAGCTAAGGACCTACTTTCATTCTTTTACACATAGACATCTAGTTTTGCCAAGTAAATATGTTGAAAAATTGCTTTTGAAATTGGATGATGTTGGCAGACTTTTAAAGTCATTTAACCATTCAAGTAATGGTTTATTGCTGGCTCTCTTGTCTATTGTTCTATATGCCTGTCTTTATGCCAGCACCACATTGTTTTGATTATTGTGGCTTTACAGTAAGTTTTAGAATCATGAAATGTGAGATATCCAAATTGTCCTCACTTTTCTTGCACCCATTTCTTCTCCCCTTGCAGAATCTATGATGTATACTAGCTGTTTATTTTAAGGCCTGTGTTTTTCTTGTAAGAGTTTTATAGTTTATGCTCTTTCATTCAGAACCTTGTTCACTTTCTGAGTTAATTGCTGTATATAATATGAGGTAAATGTCCAATCCCATAATTTTACTTGTGAATGCCCAGTTGTCCTGGCATCATTTATTTGAAGAAGAATCTATTCTTTCCCCAATGAATATTAAGAGAATCATAACCTCAGAAGCTCCATGATGATGGTGAGGTTCAAGTTGGGAGAAATCAGAGCCCGTATAGGGCACAGCTACCCAGTCAAAATGTATTTTGAATCTTCCACTAGTGAGAAATAAGCTTGTTGTTATTATTGTTCAGTCGCTAAGTTGTGCCTGAGTCTTTGCCACCCCATGGACTGTAGCACACCAGGATTCGCTGCCTTTCACTGTCTCCTGGAGTTTGCTCACACTCATGTCCATTGAGTCAGTGATGCCATCTGACCATCTCATCCTCTGCTGCCCTCTTCTCCAGTACATTTCAATCATTCCCAGCATCAGGGTCTTTTCCAGTGAGTCAGCTCTTCATATCAGGCGGCCAAAGCACTGGACCTACAGCTTCAGCATCAGTCCTTTCAATGAATATTCAGGGTTGATTTCCTTCAGGATTGATTGATTGGACCTTGCTGTCCGAAGGACTCTCAGGAGTCTTCCCCAGCACCACAATTTGAAAGGACAATTCTTCGGCACTTTGTCTTCTTTATGGTCCAACTCTCACATCCATACCTGGCTACTGGAAAAACCATGGCTTTGACTATATGGACTTTTGTTGGCAAAGGTATGTCTCTGGTTTTGAATATGCTGCCTAGTTCTGTCATAACTTTCTTCCCACAGAGCAAGTGTATTTTAATTTAATGGGTGCAGTCACCATAAAGGAATGATTTTTGAGCCCAAAAAGTAAAATCTTTCAATGCTTCCACTTCAGTTCCTCTGCATCAACTTATTATTATTCTTAACCTGTGTCTTTAAATCCAAGATGGATAGTTACCAAAATTAGTGAAAATATCATCCTTTTCATAAACATATATTTTTAGAAAACATATCATCCAAAATTTCTTTTTACATTCAGTAATAAATATAAACATCAGAGAACATTATATATTTGAAAAGCCAATGGAAGATGTTTTCTATCAATAGAATACTAGTGTAAATATAAAATAAACTTTATAGTACAAATATTGTAAAGTACAAAATAAACAGTATAATTA
>NW_011482049.1:4458-6350 GCF_000754665.1 Bison bison bison | reverse complement strand
CAATATTCTTCACAGAGCTAGAGCAAATAATTTCACAATTTGTATGGAAATACAAAAAACCTCGAATAGGCAAAGCAATCTTGAGAAAGAAGAATGGAACTGGAGGAATCAACCTGCCTGAATTCAGGCTCTACTACAAACCCACAGTCATCAAGACAGTATGGTACTGGCACAAAGACAGAAATATAGACAAATGGAACAAAATAGAAAGCCCAGAGACAAACCCATGCACCTATGGACAACTTATCTTTGACAAAGGAGGCAAGAATATACAATGGATTAAAGACAGTCTCTTTAACAAGTGGTGCTGGGAAAACTGGTCAGCCACTTGTAAAAGAATTAAACTAGAGCACTTTCTAACACCATACACAAAAATAAACTCAAAATGGATTAAAGATCTAAATGTAAGACTAGAAACTATAAAACTCCTAGAGGAGAACATAGGCAAAACACTCTCCAACATACATCGCAGCAGGATCCTCTATGACTCACAGTCCAGGTTCGATGCACGATACTGGAGGCTTGGGGCTAGTGCACTGGGATGACCCAGAGGGATGGTATGGGGAGGGAGGAGGGAGGAGGGTTCAGGATGGGGAACACATGTATACCTGTGGAGGATTCACTTTGATATTTGGCAAAACTAATACAATTATGTAAAGTTTAAAAATAAAATAAAATTAAAAAAAAAAAACAGAAAAAAAAAGCAAAAATAAACAAATGGGACCTAATTAAACTTAAAAGCTCCTGCACAACAAAGGAAACTATAAGCAAGGTGAAAAGACAACCTTCAGAATAGGAGAAAATAATAGCAAATGAAGCAACGGACAAACAACTACTCTCAAAAATATACAAGCAACTCCTACAGCTCAACTCCAGAAAAATAAATGACCCAATCAAAAAAATGGGCCAAAGAACTAAATATATATTTCTCCAAAGAAGACATACAGATGGCTAACAAACACATGAAGAGGTGCTCAACATCACTCATTATCAGAGAAATGCAAGTCAAAACCTCTAAGAGGTACCATTTCACGCCAGTCAGAATGGCTGTGATCCAAAAGTCTACAAGCTATAAATGCTGGAGAGGGTGTGGAGAAAAGGGAACCCTCTTACACTGTTGGTGGGAATACAAACTAGTACAGCCACTATGGAGAACAGTGTGGAGATTCCTTAAAAAACTGGAAATACAATGGCCTTATGGCCCAGCAATCCCAATGCTGGGCATACACATCGAGGAAACCAGAATTGAAAGAGACATGTGTACCCCAATGTTCATTACAGCACTGTTTCTAATAGCAAGGGCATGGAAGCAACCTAGATGTCCATCAGCAGATGAATGGCTAAGAAAACTGTGGTACATATACACAATGGAGTATTGCTCAGCCATTAAAAAGAATACACTTGAATCAGTTTTAATGAGGTGGATGAAACTGGAGCCTATTATACAAAGTGAAGTAAGCCAGAAAGAAAAACATCAATACAGTATACTAACACATATATATGGAATTTAGAAAGATGGCAACAATAACCCTGTATACCCGACAGCAAGAGGCATTGATGTATCAGATCAGATCAGATCAGTCACTCAGTCATGTCTGACTCTTTGCGACCCCATAAATTGCAGCATGCCAGGCCTCCCTGTCCATCACCAACTCCCGGAGTTCACTCAGATTCATGTCCGTCGAGTCAGTAATGCCATCCAGCCATCTCATCCTCTGTCGTCCCCTTCTCCTCTTGTGCCCAATCCCTCCCAGCATCAGAGTCTTTTCCAATGAGTCAACTCTTCACATGAGGTGGCCAAAGTACTGGAGTTTCACTTTAGCATCATTCCTTCCAAAGAAATCCCTGGGCTGATCTCCTTCAGAATGGACTGGTTGGATCTCCTTGAAGTC
>NW_011482049.1:0-3369 GCF_000754665.1 Bison bison bison | reverse complement strand
GACGTAGCTCAACTGGAATTCCATCATCTCCACTAGCTTTGTTCGTAGTGATGCTTTCTAAGGCCCACTTGACTTCACATTCCAGGATGTCTGGCTCTAGATCAGTGATCACACCATTGTGATTGTCTGGGTCGTGAAGATCTTTTTTGTACCGTTCTTCTGTGTATTCTTGCCATCTCTTCTTAATATCTTCTGCTTCTTTTAGGTCCATACCATTTCTGTCCTTTATCGAGCCCTTCTTTCATGAAATGTTCCTTTTGTATCTCTGATTTTCTTGAAGAGATCCCTAGTCTTTCCCATTCTGTTGTTTTCCTCTATTTCTTTGCACAGAACAGTCTTTTGGACTCTGTGGGATAGGGACAGGGTGGGATGATTTGGGAGAATGACATTGAAACATATATAATATAATATATGAAATGAGTCGCCAGTCCAGGTTCGATGCATGATATTGGATGTTTGCGGCTGGTGCACTGGGACGACCCAGAGGGATGGCACAGGAAGGGAGGAGGGAGGGGGGTTTAGGATGGGGAATACGTGTATACCTGTGGCGGATTCGTGTTGATATATGGCAGAACCAATACAATGTTGTAAAGTTAAAATAAAATTTAAAAAAAGATAAATCTATTACTGTATAATTTGCCCTTGTGGATTTATGTATTTTTAAAAATGGTGTTTATTTTTTAAGATTAAATGAGTAAAGTTGATAATACAAATGCCCTAGGCTTTAGGGAAATAATATACAGTCAGTATACCACCTGGGACAGAGTTCAGAGTTAAAATGTAATTATTTGAATTGCAGTCATCGAGGCAGTACTTCAGTTATATTCTCTAGTTTTCACATCCCTAAGGTCATGATCGGAGAAGGCAATGCCAACCCATTCCAGTACTCTTACCTGGAAAATCCCATGGATGGAGGAGACTGGTAGGTTGCAGTCCATGGGGTTGCTAAGAGTCAGACATGACTGAAAGTCTTCACTTTCACTTTTCACTTTCATGCATTGGAGAAGGAAATGTCAACCCACTCCAGTGTTCTTGCCTGGAGAACCCCAGGGATGGGGGAGCCTTGTGGGCTGCTGTCTATAGGGTCGCACAGAGTCCCACACAACTGAAGTGACTAGCAGCAAGGTCATGCTGGCATATATTTGTGATAAAGTTTCGTGCCAGGATTTACTTTTCAGGCTTGATTTTATCTTTGGTATCTCTGAGTTTTCTTAACAGTTTGGAAAATCATAAAATATGAACTAATTAATGAAAAATACTGGACACTTTTACTACCCTTTTCAGGTGTGTTTCTATTAAGTACTAAGCAGCAGCATTGCTGGAGTTCATTAATTTTAGCAAAGAGTTCTTCATTAATTGACTCATTCAAGTTCTTCTGTATTTAGGTGAGTTGACTTTTACAAAGATCCAGTAATCTTTGTAGGAGACAGACACGTGTGTAGAACAAAGTGTCCACAAAGAACCACTTTTTGGCTGAGAAGGTTTATGGAGTTATATTACAATTCTTTCTTTCAAATAATTTGTATCCTAGTTTTCTCATTGGGTATTCACCATAAAGTCAGAAATGGAGAATTCTCCTTTTGGCAAAAGGGAGAATTATAATAAAGTGGGCCTTGTCTTCAAGATTTTCCTGTAATTTTCTAGAAATAAAGTGACAGTAACAACCATATTTATAAATAATGGGAATATAACCTACAGTAATTGTGAGTGATAAATATGAAAGTTTGTCTGTATACAGAGGGGATGAAACAATGAGTTTCATTGTTTCATAGATGGTAAAATAAAGCAAACATCATAAGAAAGAATAAAACGGGGAAATAAATCATAAAGAAATAGGCATGTACTATATAGCAGAGGTTGATAAATCCATCTTCACTAAAGAAGGTGTATTAAGTGACAATGAGGTTGAATTTATACATCCAAGAAGTTTTTGGAAAAGTCATACTGAATAACGTTAATGTTATACATTTGCTATTAACATTTATTTGAAATCTGAAAATCACTGTTATGTTAAACAATCAAGTAAAATTATTCTCATAATCTTGCACGGAACATTTTAAATTGAAGGAATGTGTCTGGAATAATATAGTCATAATCAATCTTTGCAGTGCTGAGACCTTACAAAGTATTGTTACAGAGGATCTGTTGTGGACATGGTCTTTGGAAGATATCTTTCTTACAAGTTCATCATGCGGGAATCAGAGAAAGCTATAGTGTGGTGAGAAAACCTAGAGGAAAATAAGGAACTATGCATTTTAAACCAAGTGTTCTAATGAAATTCTACAGTGTTTCTACTTTGTGGCTTCTAGAAGAAGGGATTTCTACATTGTCTTCCCCAATGTGTCTACCAGTTGATAAATGTCCATGCTTGTGCTGGATTTTCACAAACATATCAGGTGTTTGAAATAATAACAATTATTCATAATTCTAATACATAAAAAGGTAAATATCTGTTCTACCATGTCTTACAGCATTTGAATTCATTATTGAAGTATCTAGTTCCAATCTAGTGATTTAAAATTTATATTAATAGTCTTATCTTACTATAGAGGAAATGCATTGTGATCAGTAATAATCAAGAAATATCCTGGTGTCCCATTTGAAATAGGAGTTTTCCAGCCACTTTTCTTTGGAAGAACTAAAAACAATTCATAATGGCAGAATATATATTTGATTCATTCTGAAGCCTATATGCTTTCTCCAGTAATTTCACAGTCTGATATTTGTCACCCAAACTCCAAAATCTGCTACAATGGAAAAAAACAAGAGTTTTCTGTTCAATATTGTTTCAACTATTATCACAGGAAACAGAGCACATATTTTGTTTTGAAACTTCTGATGAATAATACAGTTGGCGAAAGGCAATGCCAAAGAATGCTCAAACTACCGCACAATTGCACTTATCTCACATGCTAGTAAAGTAATGCTCAAAATTCTCCAAGCCAGGCTTCAGCAATACGTGAACCGTGAACTGCCTGATGTTCAAGCTGGTTTTAGAAAACGCAGATGGACCAGAGACCAAATTGCCCAACATTCGCTGGATCATGGAGAAAGCAAGAGAGTTCCAGAAAAGCATCTCTGCTTTATTGACTATGCCAAAGACTTTGACTGTGTGGATCACAATAAACTGTGGAAAATTCTGAAAGAGATGGGAATACCAGACCACCTTATCTGCCTCTTGAGAAATCTGTATGCAGGTCAGGAAGCAAGTTAGAACTGGACATGGAACAACAGACTGGTTCCAAACAGGAAAAGGAGTTCATCAAGGCTGTATATTGTCACCCTGTTTATTTAACTTATATGCAGAGTACATCATGAGAAATGCTGGACTGGAAGAAACACAAGCTGGAATCAAGATTGCCAGGAGAA
>NW_011482048.1:17836-18333 GCF_000754665.1 Bison bison bison | reverse complement strand
AAATATCAGCACTTTGATCTCTGGTTCCTCTGTCTTTTCTAAACCCAGCTTACACATCTAGAAGTTCTCTGTTCATGTACTGCTGAAGCCTAGGTTGAAGGATTTTGAACATTACTTTGCTAGCACGTGAAATGAGCGCAATTGTGTGGTAGTTGGAACGTTCCTCTGTTTGTATGGGAATCTAGTCAAAGAAAGAACCTTCCTAAAGTTAGCTAAAGCTGCCTCAAATCCCCAAAGAGATAAGATTTAATGAAGGGACCTCCAGAACACAATATTTTAAAACAGGAAAGAGAAAAATGTGGGTTATATTTTGCATATCAGTTATGTCGACTATTGTTATCTTTTCCCCATTGTAAAACAATTTGTGTTACTTTATTAAAATGGGTACATTTTTATAAACTTTAATTTGTAGACATCAGAGACCCCAACCCTACAAGGCCTTTCATTTACTGTCAGACCTGGTGAACTGTTAGCTGTGATTGGACCTGTGGGCGCAG
>NW_011482048.1:8996-15917 GCF_000754665.1 Bison bison bison | reverse complement strand
CTGGTGGGCTACAGTCCATAGGGTCACAAAGAGTTGGACATGACTAAGCGACTTCACTATACTATTAATATATTCCTTATCAGTCATTGTTTTCCTTGACCATTTGTGTTATTTTCTTTTTTTGTGTCAACTGCGAGGGCTGTACTTTATCCTATTGAAGGAAAAGGTTCTATCCTGTATCAAGCACCAGGGTGGGGTTGGCTGTGCTGCGGGGCATGTTCCGCCCTGAGTGCTGCCTGTTCACATGTGTGTGTTGCCGTCTGTTTCAGTCCTCACTGTTACATGCTCTGCTGGGGGAGCTGCCCCTGAGCCAAGGGAAGGTCAGCATCCACGGGAGGATCGCGTATGTCTCTCAGCAGCCCTGGTTGTTTCCAGGAACTGTGAAGAGTAACATTTTATTTGGGAAGAAATATGACAAAGAACGATATGAAAAAGTAATAGAGGCTTGTGATTTGAAAAAGGTGAGTAATGACGTTTGAGTTGCGTTTACTTGAATTTCAAATAATGATAGTGTTGATTTTAAACTACAAGGTTTGTCAAAAGTTCTTTTTAACAAAATGGAAAGATTTTTGAATGTTGCTTAATTTTTAAAGTTGCTCTTCTGGGTTTTTATGCAGGCATATTTACATATGCTGTCCTTTTAATGTTTATGGGATAATGACACTTACAGAATACCTTTGCTGGGGCAGGGTGGGTGGTGGGGATTGTTTCATTCTGTGAAGTTCATTAGCTTTTAACTTTTTTAATGGCAAGCTATAAAAATTTACAAAAACAGAGAGCACAGTGTAATGAACCCTCATTACCACCCCCAGCTTCAGCCGGAATCAGCTGGTGGCCAGTCTCCCTGCATCTCTACCCCTGTCCTCTGCCAGCCCCACCCCCACCCAGAGTATTGAGGAGCAGATCCTAGGCCTCAGATTAGTTCATCTGTAAACACTTCATTGGTTTTCTGTAAAAGATAGTAAAGCCTTTGGGGAAAAAAAAATCACTATATTTCACCTGAAAAAATATATTTCACCTGAGTATCATCAACCTGCTAGTGTGTGTTTGCATGTTTTTGATCATCTCACTGAGAAATCTCCTTCACCACTGTTTGAACCCACATAAGGTCTGCCCCTGTACTTAGTTGATGCTTCCTTTTTCCCTTTCAGTCTGTGAGTGTCTCTCTCCACTTCATTTTTGACTTGTAATTTATCATTTAAGGAAACAGGAATGCTTAAACATTTCTTTTTAATACTGCGTCATTTCACTGAGGGGGATTATTTTCAGAAATGGCATTGTGTTTCACAGAAATGGTGAGATGAAAGGTTTAACTGTACGTTGGGATTTAAATAAGATTGGTGAATAAATAATGAGAACTAAACTGATAGGAGAATACAATTTGGCAAAAAGAAAGGGAAAAAAGTAAATAACATTAAATACTGTGTTACTCTCTTGGGTTATAAAATTCAGTGAATAATAGTGTTAAAGGGCTTCCCCCCACCCCCACCCCTGGGTTCTGTTCAGTGCAGTCTGGAATCCCACTATTTTCTTGTACTGTGAGGAGAAGACAGGGACAGAGCTTCAAAGGTGTGGTGTTGAAGACTCCAAACCTGCTTTGTGAGGAAATGGTAATTCTCCTCAAAAAATGACTTGAACATCATAGGTTATATCAGGTGAGTGCGTGCATGCTAAGTCACTTCAGTTGTGTCTGACTCTGCGGCCCTATGGACTGTAGCCTGGCAGGCTTATCTATCCATGGGATTCTCCAGGCAAGAATACTGGGTTGGGTTGCCATGCCCTCCTGCATGGGATCTTCCTGACCTAGGGGTCAAACCCTCGTCTCTTATGTCTCCAGCATTGCCAGGTGGATTGTTTACCACTAGTGCCAGCTAGGAAGCCCTGTATCAAGTAAGTAGCATTTTACAATGATGTGAACAAACAGAATTGCTTGTTTAATGGGCTTGTTTCTTTATTCTGTGTTCTTGTTCATGGGTGATTGTATGTTTGCAGAAATGATGTCAAATTAGCAGGAATGAGCTAGATTTTTATTAAATGGTGTAGATTCCATGTAAGAAAAGAAGGGACAGCAAATGTAGAACAGTGAGAACAGTAGCTCCCATTTATTAAGAGTCCATGTGCAAAGCCTTTTTCTTTCACATGTGCACATGCACACAGATAATTTAGATTTATGAGTTATTCATTCTTTATGAGTGTCTTCGATACTCCCTTCCTCACTTTATAGTTAGTATAACTGAGGCCTGGAGCAATGAGACACCTCATCTCTACATTTGCAGCTCAAGTTCAGATCCCAGGGAGCTGATGCTGTGCCTCAGCCTCGTGGGGTGACTGGACCAGTAACACGGGCAGTGTTCTGGGGCTTTACCCTCCCTGGGGCAAGTGTGCAGCACAGACTCTGGTGGGAAGGGGACCTGCAGGACTGGGCTGCACAGTGATTCTTCTGTATGTGATGTGACGTTTCTATAAACATGGACTGCTCTCCTGTTCTTGTGCATAGTTGGGACATGGAGTTTGGGCCTCTCATGCTCATTCCATCCTTGGCAGGAAGGGAGGCCCAGAGTGGAGAAGTAGTGGAGAGGAGAGTTCTGGCCCCAGCTTCATCACTTGCCTGCTGTCACTCTGGACATGTCCTGTTACCTGCCTGGACCTCTGACGTTTCTGCAGCAAAGTGAGAACATTGGGTCAGAGGGTTTCCAGGAGGTTTTGTTGCTGCTCTGAAATGTCATGTATGACTCCAGTTAATAAGAGGTCAGCAAGGTCTTTATGATACCTGAGAACTACCTAGTAAGTTAAAAGAGCCTCTGCTTGTCTCCTTTTGGATTCCAGGTATCAGAGGATGGTCATAAGGCAATCACAGGAAATAGTAGCATCCTGGAGTTTAGTCTGGCCTGTAGACACAGAGACAGCATGTGTGGTAGAAAAGGCTTGGCCAGCCTTCCCTCATAGCTCAGTTGGTAAAGAATCCACCTGCAATGCAGGAGACCCCAGTTCAATTTCTAGGTGGGGAAGATCTGCTGGAGAAGGGATAGGCTACCCTTTCCAGTATTCTTGGGCTTCCTTGTGGCTCAGCTGGTAAAGAATCCACCTGCAATGTGGGAGATCCGGCTTTGAGCCCTGGTTTGGGAAGATGCCCTGGAGAAGGGAAAGGCTACCCACTCCAGTATTCTGGCCTGGAGATTTCCATGGACTATAGTCCATGGGGTCAAAAAGAGTCGGACAAGACTGAGCGACTTTCACTTTCACTTTGGAGAGAACCAGTCCTGGGTAGTAACTCCAGATATTTGTCTCAGTTTCCATTCTTATTAAATGGGGGAGGGTTGGGGTTACTGTAAAGACTACAGAAAATGCCTGTGAAATGTAAACAAACCAGAGTTTCAGTTAATGGTTGCTATCGGTATCATTCTAACCTTTTCCTCTCTATCCACTTATCCATCCATATAAATATAACAAAGATTTCTCCTTACCCCTACATCCCCCACATCCTGGAGAAAAAGCCATAAACATGCAACATTTATTTTTTAAAAAATATTCATTTAAATTGGAGGATAATTATAATATTGTGATGATTTTTGCCATAGATCAACATGAATCGACCATGGGTATACATGTGTCCCCCTAGCCTGAACCCCCCTCCCACCTCCCTACCCACCCTATCCCACTGGATTGCCCCAGATTACTGGCTTTGGGTGCCCTGCTTCATGCATGAAACTTGCACTGGTCATCTATTTTACTTATGGCACTGTACATGTTTCAATGCTATTCTCTCAAATTATCCCACCATCACCTTCTCACCTGAGTCCAAAAGTCTGTTCTTTACATCTGTGTCTCCTTTGCTGCCTGCCTGTAGGATCTTCATCACTCTCTTTCTAAAAGCAACATTTTTGTATAACATATGTTAGTAGCAACTAGCTGTATTATACTAGAACTTTTTGAAGTAACTATTTAAGTTCATTGAGCTGAAAATTTTTCTGTAACAAAACAGGGAGACATGAAGTAATCAGACTGCGATGTTGATTCAGGCTAATGACATCAACTCCAAGGTCTAGGAGTCAGAAGGTTCAGGAATTGAGTTCCAGTCATTCTATTGACCAGATGTTTGGTTTTGGTTTTTTTGATCCTTACAAGCCTGTTTATTCATCTGTAAAATGGAGATAGTAAAACTATCAACCTCATGAGGTTTTTTTGAGGATGAAATGTGGTCATCATTTTAAAGCACCTGATTGTTAGGGACCTAACAGGTACTCTGTAAATGAGTTTTAAAATAAATTAATTCTTAATTATAAGCTCAGCCAGATTCTGGAAAATTATATCTATAAAATGTGACATGTAAGAAAGAAGTATTTAAATTCTTATGGAAGAGTATTTAGCTTCCGTTATTCAAGTTGATATTTCTATAGGTGCTCTACACATAGTACATTATGTAAATCAACAATAACGATATCCTGTTACCCAGTATAGTATGTAACATTTGTTACATGTTATCTTTAAGGCATTTGAAAATGTTTAGTGGACATGTATTTAAAGGTATCAAATTGATAAATTCTAGTTTAATATTTTTCCACATAGATCACTTACTTGGACATTTCTTTTCAGACTGCTTTGACAGTGATCAGATAAAAAGTTTATTGATACTTATATGTCTAGGTATAGAGGCCTTCAAGTCTTGAGTTACTTTATTGAGTTGTCTTCATTTCACATATACCTTCAGTCACCATCTGGGCAGCATGATGTGAAAAAGAAGAAGGCTCTAAACTGACATGAGCTGGTTCAGATTCCAGCTTTTCTGTTTAACAGCTGAGCAGTGATGTGACCTCACTCACTCTCAGTTTCCGCATCTGTGAAATGGGGCCAGCACTTACTGTGCATCTTGCTGTGAGGATTAGAGATAATGAGCATCAGGGTCCAGCACAGAGCTTCATGCACAGATCTTACCCTGCAGGAGCTGAGAGAAGCCATGTTCACGTGTACAAATTATGGAGCAGAATAAGATGGTCCTTCATGAGAGATGAGAGCCTTGGGAACCCAGCAGGAAGAGAGATGAGTGCAGGATGGTTTCATGGGAGAGTGTGTTTTGGGTGAGGCTAGAAAATGGTCAGGATATTGATAGACCATGAGAGAAAGAGCAATTCCAAATGGAAGAAAAGCTGTGAAGGAAGCAGGGCCTCCTGCTGTTTGACTCTGGAACCCAGCCCTCCTCTGCCAGGGCCTCACATCTGGCCCTCATTAACCATTTCAGCAGTCTTCTCCATGGTGCTTCTACTGTAAGTCTCCACCATCGCTGAAGGGCCCTTGATGTGCTTCTGGATGGATGGCATCAAACCAGCATTGTCTTCTCCTAGTTTGCCTCTAGTATGTGTGTCTGCTGTTCAGTGAGAATTGGTTGAATTCTTGGGCTTCCCTGGTCACTCAGACAGTACAGAATCTGTCTGCAATACAGGAAGACCTGGGCTCACTCCTTGGGTTGGAAAGATCCCCTGGAGAGGAAAATGGCAACCCACTCCAGTATTCTTGCCTTGGAGAATTCCATGGACAGAGGAGCCTAATAGGCTATAGTCCATGGGATCACAGAATTGGAAAACGACTGAGTAACTAACACTTACTTACTTAACTTTGAGGTAACAAATATGAATAAGAACACTTTCCTGTCAGTGGAAGAAACTGTAATATATGCTCAACTCAGGCTTTTCCCCTTTAATCTAATCAGAACAAGTTGGTTGACAAATCAACTCTACTTGGTTTTACTTCAAAGCCTCCAAAATGTTTTTCCCCTAGTGGCTTGTTCATATATAATTTTCAGAGTCAACAACACAGTCAAAGTATTACTACCAGACTCAGAGATAATTTCTTAGGTCCTGGAAAGAGAGACCATGAATGCTTTTTCTAGAATGTGGTTAAGATTGCTGTATTAAAATGTGGTGCTATTTTAAGAAGAAAACCATTTGACCAACATAAAATCAAAGCATAAAAACTAAGCGGAACTGTTTGCAAGGACTCTCAACAGTGAAAGAGAGGCCAAGTGATTCTATGTGTGGGCATGAGACTGAGAACATAATATAGCACATTTTTTTCAATGAAAACCCAAAGCAAGAGATGGTATTAATTTCTGAGCTCAAGAAAGAAAGAATGTGAGGTAATTATAAATTATCACAGCAGAGTACTTGCTGCTTTTCATCAGATGCACCTCCATTAAGATTTGAGTGAGTGGGGAACCTGTCTGTGTCTGTGTCTTTGTGGTTGTCAGGGAGGGTTATGATGGAGTCTGTTTCTTCCATGGTGGTCATGTGCTCTCTGTGTTACGATTCACACTGTAAATAGGGTCCCACTGTTGGCTTGGTGAGAAAATAGGGATCAGTCACCAAGAGCAAGTTATAATCAACTCATGTCCATTTTTCATTTGTGGAGGTGTTCACACAATTCTTTAGATTCTCACAGCGTCCTTGAGTTCAGTGACTCTGGTTTCTGCAGCACATTCTATAGAAGAGGAAAATGAGACTTAGGGAGGTCAAAGGACTTGTTTGTCATGGTGGCACCAGTATGCTACTTGCTTTTCCCCCAAATTTGCTGCAGTAGAGACAGAGAAGTGAGGGCTTCACCTGCAGAAAGGGACTGCTGTGCATCCTAGGTTGAGGCATGGGGGGTTTAGTAGATAAAAACTCCAAAAAAACCCTGTCTGTGACAGAATGTGCCAATTGATAATTGCAGGCAACCACAGACTTCTAATGAAATACCATGTAACTTAACTCTAAGGCAGAGAACGAGGGATCAAATTCCCAACATCTGTTGAATCATAGAAAAAGCACAAGAATTTCAGAAAAGCATCTACTTTTGCTTCATTGACATGATAAAGCCTTTCATTGTATGGATCACAAAAAAGGGTGGAAAATTCCTAAAAGAGATGGGAATACCAGACCACCTTACCAG